>NC_089747.1:5400000-5592500 GCF_040412425.1 Macrobrachium rosenbergii | reverse complement strand
AATATATATATATATATATATATATATATATATATATATATATATATATATATATATATATATATATATATTATATATATATATATATACATATTATATATATATATATTTATATATATATATAGAGAGAGAGAGAGAGAGAGAGAGAGAGAGAGAGAGAGAGAGAGAGAGAGAGAGAGGTTCTTACAATTTTCCAGATGTGTTGCATGAAATGTCTGTTACCGGAGCTATTCACGGAGAACCGAAAAGAGCGCGCCATTAATCGTAACGAGACAAAAAAAAAAAAAGGTCTCAGAAGATCCATACAGAACTTACGATGAAAGAAAAGTCATCTTCTATATTAAGTACAGATTATCAAAGTCAACTGTAAGTAAAAGGAAAATCTGCTCTGATAACCAAGGAAACACAACACAAGTTCTGAACAATTATGAAAATTTGTGACAGAGAACTTAACTCGATTTCTCTATTGATGCATGTCAGGGTAATCTGATCTCTACGGAAACTTCTAGCCTATCGTTCAACTAAGGAAACACGGAATTAAGTAAAGAATACCAGAGTTGAGTGAATTAACGGATGTCAATAATATGAATGATTTGATGAACAGTATCTTACTGGCACTCGTTAAATCACTAAATTGCACTTTAAAAATCCAGTGCTTTCTTTAAACTGCCACAAAAGAGAGAGAGAGAGAGAGAGAGAGAGAGAGAGAGAGAGAGAGAGAGAGAGAGAGAGATTCATAGTCCAAAATATACTAAGTGAATTGAGCATAAATCTCTGCTATTACATAAATAGGCCCCATTACCTTGGAGACGCCTCCCTCTCTCTCTCTCTCTCTCTCTCTCTCTCTCTCTCTCTCTCTCTCTCTCTCTCTCTACCATTTTACCAGCAGAATACACATTCAATCCTACATCTTATGGTCCAACGAATTCCCTATTGCATTTTTTCCCCTGTCACACATTATACCTTGAAAGGGACTCATATTCCTCTACTTTGGAATTCTCTTTATGCTTCAGTTTTCCTTCTCCATTCCCTATTGCATTTTTCCCTGTCACACATTACACCTTGAAAGGGACTCATATTCCTCTACTTTGGAATTCTCTTTATGCTTCAGTTTTCCTTCTCCTTCAGTACTGGGCAAGAGTAGGGCAGCAGGATATCAGTCTGACCGGTCTTCCCATTTAAAAAAATACAACAGGAAAATGTTCTATGATACGTGCTTGGGCTTCAGAATACTTGCTCATCAATTGCTTTTCATTAACCTTTGCATCGCATTGTGAGATTCTAATCTGAACTGTAACACAGAATTCTCATCGCTGCTTGTTAATGTGAGAATTCTGTAGAGCAGAATTCTCATATTAATAAGCAGCGATGATTATTACTTCGTATGATACGGCGATAGCTTCTCATCAAATCTAAATGTGATTTCCACCCTAAGTATTCATCACACTTAACTAGTTATAAATTGCATCTGGTCTCTCCCTTTATGTTTCAATTCTTCCTTACACCATGTACAGTTACAGAGAGAGAGAGAGAGAGAGAGAGAGAGAGAGAGAGAGAGAGAGAGAGAGAGAGAGAGAGAGAGAATGACGGTTGTAAGAAAATCTTCGAGCAATTTCCCAAATACATATACCTATTTGACCTTGATCTCTAAGAATGACCTTGACCTTGAACCCACCCCGCACATCAATTTCAGGGGTATGGTGCGCGTGCCAATTATTAAGCCTGTATCTCGTAAGGGTGAAGATTTTACCGAAGTAAGAAAAGAAACTTTCAGTCAATTAATATTAATTTTGAACGTGGTACCGCATACAGAGTGCCTTATCCGCCACACTGTAGGCAATGCTAAAGGTTCTATGTGGTTTCCTTCAGCTCCCAGTTGAGTTGTTTTCTGAATCTGACTTTTCATCTTTTTCCTTTCAACTCCTTCAACATTGCTCACATTTGGTCATGAATCATAAGATCTTCAACTTAGTCTGTTATACTCTTAAAACAAAGTAAGGGTGACAGACTCACTAAAGGAAGGAAAGACAGACATACAGACATACGGATGGAAAACTATGGTCTCTCACAAGTCTGTCAGTAGGTGTTAGTAATAATTCAACCCATTGTGCATTTGACAAAAGGAATAAATTCTCAATTTAGACTTCGAGATTTTATTATGAATTTAACAAAAGGAATAAAGTCTCAACTCATACTTCGAGATTTTAGCATGAATTTGACAAAAGGAATAAATTCTCAATTCAGACTTAGATTTTATTATGAATTTAACAAAAGGAATAAATTCTCAATTCAGACTTAGATTTTGTTATGAATTTGACAAAAGGAATAAAATCTCAATTCAGACTTAGAGATTTTGTTAAGAATTTGACGAAAGGAATAAAATCTCAATTTAGACTTCGAGATTTTATTACGAATTTGACAAAAGGAATAAACTCTCAATTTAGACGTAGAGATTTTATTATGAATTTGACAAAATTAATAAAATCTCAATTTAGACTTCAAGAGTTTATTATGAATTTGACAAAAGGAATAAACTCTCAATTCAGACTTAGATTTTATTATGAATTTGACGAAAGGAATAATATCTCAATTTCGACTTTGAGATTTTATTACGAATTTGAAAAAGGAATAAAATCTCAATTTAGACTTCTAGATTTTATTGCGAATTTGACAAAAGGAATAAAATCTCAATTTAGACTTCGAGATTTTATTACTAATTTGACAAAAGGAATAAAATCTCAGTGTAGACTTCGAGATTTTATTACGAATTTGACAAAAGGAATAAACTCTCAATTTAGTCTTCGAGATTTTATTACGAATTTGACGAAAGGAATAAAATCTCAATTCAGACTTCGAGATTTTATAATGTATTTGGCGAAAGGGATAAAATCTCAATTTAGACTTCGAGATTTTATTATGAATTTGACAAAAACGATAAAATCTCAGTTTAGACATCGATATCAATTATTGTATCATTTAATCAGGATCACGGTGTTCAAGACTTTTTCATTTTAAAATGTCTACAAAGCCTCTTTTCATTAACACACACATACACAAATACACACACACATCACGTATCACATACACACGCATATCACGAACATGCACGTAAAATAACACTCGTAGCAAGAGAGCACAATTTTTCATGTGTTTTCAAATTAATAATCTTTCTTTGTTGTCGTAACCTAAGGAAGACTTCACCTTCTTGTTTGTTAAAATGATGCTGGGAATAGAGGAACGAACTATACTGTATACTGTACTATCTCACTGGCAGATTCTTGACAACTAAAATCAAATTTCTGAAGGCCGAAGATGAACAACTGCCCGTTTTAGGAAAGATAAAACACAATGGGTGAAAATATGATGATCTATCATAAAGTTAGACAGCCAAGTACAATATAAAACCAGTGACGAAATACAAGCAAACAGACTGACAAATAAACAGCTATTTTATCAATCAGTCTATCTGTCTATCTGTTATCTATCTGTTGAGATTCATCAACTCATCAAGTAAAACAGCGAAACACAGAGGCATCATTACGAATACATTTTTCGTATCGCATTCCTAGAATCAGCTAACATTCACGAAATATAAAATTAACCCACGCGGTCTCCAAACTTTAATTCTAAGAAACGAAATTCATCGATCCTTTGTAACCCAACCAAACATTGCCAATCCATTTTAAATAATATATGAAGACAAAAACCGTTTGAAAAAAAAATTCGAGCTTAAACCCAATATAGCATAAGTAATGGCTGTGGAAGCCATTAAATGTATCTCTATGTACGTTAGTTATATTATATATATAAATATATGTGTATGTATATGTATATATATATATATATATATATATATATATATATGTACGTGTATTAACATGTATTAATATACATATATATATATATATATATATATATATATATATATATATATATATATATATATATATACATATATAAAACTGAAAAGACTAAGAGAGAGAAAAAAATATAGAATATTTATGTACAGTATATGTTTCTACACACACATTCACACATATGTAGAAATAAAATGAAATAATGATAAAGGTACAAAAATTTTAATAGTACCTGAAACCAGTATCAGTATATTGAAAAAGTAAGAAGAGAAAACGACCAAAATTTGTACTTCCTTCCTGGTGATCATATCGATTTACGGCCTTAAATATTCACAATCTAGAAGCTTCTCTGGTTGTGATGCTGATAAAAAGGAACTATTGTTTAATACAAACATACATATGTACATATGTGTATGCATATACATGTGTGGGTACTGTGTAGAGAGAGAGAGAGAGAGAGAGAGAGAGAGAGAGAGAGAGAGAGAGAGAGAGAGATACATTCTTCTTTCTTCAAACTACTATGACCTAATAACAAACAGTTTTTCTGAACATCTGAGAGATCATTTTTTTTTATTCTTCTTTAAAATCACACGCTATTCTCATTTACCCTTTACACTATACTCTTTCGATGAATCCCTTGCTAAACTGGTTTCAACCGGATGTCTGCTCACTCATTCACTCCTGCTTTGACCCACTGCCGGAATGAGTGAGTTCTGTAACCAAGTAAAACTGTAAGTCGAGTGATATGTAAACTTTGTTCATTTTCTCCATAACTGCATCGTCCATAAGCGTTAAATGAAGGTGATACAAAAATTTCTTTGCCAACAAAAGAATGAATCATTGCTAATCACTTTGCTGCTTAAAAAATATTTGCATGAATTTTTATTCATAAAACAATAATTTTCACAAATCCTTCAATAATTGTGAGTAGACAGTAGGAAAATAAATTTAAAACACAAATACATAAAGCTCGTCTGCTTAAAGTGATTCTCTTTTTTCTGTTTTCTCTTTTTTCAAAAACGTGCACTCTATTCTGCCAAAGTATATTAACTATTTATTAATAGCCTTTTAGGCTTATTCCATACGAATATTTGCTCAGTTTAGCAAACATTAATAATCACAGTAATGAAGCTGACATGAATTATTTTCAAGTGAGGAAACGCCTTATGAGTCTTACTGAAGACTTCTTCAGTAAGACTCATTCGTCACTAAAACAGTTTGTAAGCTTAGAAAAATTGTCTGCTCAGACGTTATCATGTTTAATCAATACTTTTAAGCTAATTTTAAAAATTAATGATTTTTTTACTTTTATGACTTTCAAGATCATTGGTGTATGCGTGGGAAAATTTTCATCCAGCTTCCGTGAGATTTCAGAAAGCCTTTCCGGTTCAAAGTCTGGATAAGGAAGGTTTGGACACAAGTTTATGACTCTTACTTATAAATAAAAAATACCATCAGAATGGCCCATATCCCACAGAGTAAGAAATAGTAAGTTACAATTTTATCAGTGTTTTATGACAAAGAGAATAGTAAATTAGTTTTCAAGATCTTTGTTTCAGATGATTTGAGTCAAGAATGTATTTCCAGTATTCTTGCCTCAAATAATTTGAAAATAAAATCTATAACACTAATTAATTCTTCTGTGTTTTAAAAAGTTGCTAAAATCGTAACTTATTAATTCTTACTTTGAGAGATTGGCTTATGTTGACGTTTTTGCTTATAGGCAGAAGTCAGAAACCAATGTTCAAGACTTTGGACCGGTAAATTTTTCAAGTACAAATTTGCTCAAGTATATACCAATGATTCTGAGCGTCATACAGTGCAAGATCACTATATCCAGCGTGAATGATCGCGGTTTTTGCAATATCCAGCCTACAATACAGATCCCATGACAGATCACATCAGCTGAAGACGCTTTCAACGAAGATCTTATTCGCGTCACAGAACGATTTCAGGACGCGAGGTCTCTCTCCCCACTCCCCAGCCCTTCACACATTGCACAATAACGTCGAAAGTTACTGCGACTAAGTTCAACAGGTTGTGTCTGCACAGTACATATCAGCAGGAGTGTCATACAAGCTGAAGCGACGGGAACGACCACGTTTGCGAAAATGCTTTGGGTAAAAGCAGTCACCCGGCAAAGTCTCCCACCAGATCCGTCTGGTGCGTGATCACGAAGCACAAGAGGGTCTTGAATCTTTTGATGAAAAATTCACTTCGTGAAAGGAAATCGTTATCGTTGTTATAATGAATGTCTGCGGTGGTCGTCATGCTGTAACTGGTTTTAATAAGAGAATTAGTCTTCTGTATAACTCGCTATTGAAGTAAGTACCTTTGATAATACCTTTCAAGTAACGAATTCACTTCAATAAGTACCTTTAATAATGCCTTTATGGCAACGAATTCACTTCAAACTATCATCATTTTCACCTTTTCCTAAAAAATGTTGTCCCTGGAAAATACTAGAAAATTATCACGACTTAAACAGAATAATATTCATCTTACCTGCAATCGCTTGCTAGTCGTGAGAAAATGCTGATTTCACCACAGAAGAGCCACTGTTATTTAACCACAATTTCATACATATTCAAGAATGCATTTCACTTCATGAATTACACACTAATAATAATTATACGTAACTTCTGCATCACATTCAGAAACAATCAGTAGCTTTCATTCAGTGGATACATCACTTTCAATGGATCATTTCCACTCGCACTTCGGAAATGAAGCTCATTTCCTTTCCGAGACGAGTCGAGATAGGTTTTTAGAACACTACATCGCGCTTAAATATTTATTTATATATATGTATTAACATTTTTTTGATATGCATTTGATATTGCGATCAGGATTATGGAGATAATATACGGATATGTAGCCGCTTCCTTATCGTAAAAACCACAACATGCGAGATATATTTCTATATATATATATTTGAGATATATTTCTATATATATGTGAACAGATATATTTCCATAGATTTCTTATCTAACAAGCAAGTATGCGAAGCTTTTCCGTAGCAGGTTAAGTTGAGAAAAAAAAATATTTAACAAAGCGCGGCGGAATTATTGTTATTCAGGTCCTTGTTTCCTCTTAAATTGGGATTAAAGTGATTAGAAAAGCACAATTAAGTCTAGCGTTTTTTTTTTTTTTTGTTTTTCTTGAGCGATCTCAGTTTTAATTTATTTTCTCTCTATCTCTCTATCTCTCTCTCTCTCTCTCTCTGCCTCTCTCTTCCTCTGTCTTGCTCCTTTTTTAAAAAGAAAATAAAAAAAACCTCCTCCTTGCGCTAAAGACACTTTCCGAGAGCTTTGTGGGAGAACTCACATTCTGCAAAAACTTAATTTTATTCCAAAAACTTTTGTTTGGTCTCCAGCCGAGAACTTTTTCGTTTCCGCGTTATCTATCTGACACCAACTTCCTCTCCTCAAGATTCTTATTTCCTTCTTTCTTTTCGTTTCCAAAAAAAGAGAATGGAGGGTGACAAACGGGCTTGAGTGGGCGCGGGCGGGCAAGGAGGGGTGCGAGGGAGAGTTTGAGAGTGTGTGTGAGTGAGTGTGTGTGTGTGACAGAGTGGGAGTTGAGGGGATGGAGAGCAATATTCGTTCCACGGTAGGTAGTGAGACAGTGAGGCCGAACACGTCGGCCAGGTGCGTGCGAGACAGCGTGCCGCCCACCGCGCCTCACTGCGCAGGCGCCGTCCCATGCACACGTCCTTTTATGGGGAAAGGATTAACTGTGTGATTTCCTCTCCGCATGCATAAATATCGTCTTGATTTCTCCTCTTACCTTTCCTCACATAGCAATCAGCGCCTGTCCTTCAGAGAGTAGAACCAACTGGGGTTCAAAATCACATGGCAACGAGTGTACAGACACCTGTTACTTTGAGTGGTCTGGCTTTTCAATGCACGGTCCTTCTCTTCGGGAACAGGTAACTTTGCCCACTGTCCAGTACAGTCTTTCTTCCACTGGGATTCTTAATTTAGCAGAGTAATTTGATCTGGTTAACCATTCAACCGAGTAAATAAACAATCTTCAGTGGTTATTGATGTGGTTTTCTGGTTGATAAGGTCAATCAATGCTGTACATATTACAGTACCTTGGTTGTATCTCACGTAGACAAGCTGCTGTTTCCTGAATTTGGGAAAGGATAATAAATAATAACTCTCTCTCTCTCTCTCTCTCTCTCTCTCTCTCTCTCTCTCTCTCTCTCTCTCTCTCTCTCTCTCTCTGTGTGTGTGTGTGTGTTGTCACATATTGCAGTATTTTTTGTATCTCACGTAATGAAACTGCTGTTCTTTTAATTAGAGAAAGGATAACTCTCTCTCTTTCTGTGTGTGTGTGTGTGTGTGTACATATTGCAGTGTTCTTGTATCTTAGTAGGCTCTCGCAAACTCTCTCTGTAGACAAGCTGCTGTTATCTCGTGTAGACAAGCTGCTGTTACCTGAATTAGAGAAAAGACATTAACTCTCTCTCTCTCTCTCTCTCTCTCTCTCTCTCTCTCTCTCTCTCTCTCTCTCTCTCTCTCTCTCATATGTGTGTGTATTCCTCACGTCCTCATGGTTGATTTTCTAAGTGAATTTTTCGTCCAATGTCTTAAGCGTACATTACATTTCTAATAATGCTAAGAAATACAATCTACGTTTAAGACATTGGAAAATTGTCACTGGATACTTTGAAAACTTGTCGCATCCTTCGTCCGGACAGGGCGTCACAACAGCAGGCCTTCAAACAGTGCTGCTAAATCTCCAGCCTTACCTTTGGAATAACAAAAGAATGTGGCTCGGCCTCCACAGGTACGAAGGGTTAAGCTCACTGGTCTTTTAAAACGAAGAACATTCGCGGTTCTAGAATAGCAAAAAGAAAAAAACCAGTTTTAATTGCTAAAATCTCGCTTTCTTTTTAAGGCAAAGTCAAAGAGAAGGTCAGTTTAATGTTCTTTTCTAGCCCAGGCCCAATGAAAAGAAAAAACACACAAAAAATGGTAGTACGGTGGGTTTTAACCTCAAAAGAACAGCTCTTTAAGGCAAGAAAGGTTCTAAAAACAAGAAATCAGAAGCACTACGGGAATTCCAAAACCTGTCTGTAGAAGGAAAGAAGCATTCACCGAACCGTGGGATATGAGAATTACCGACTGGTATGGATACAAATAAAACTAAGTTACGAATATAAAAATATAATGGCACCAGCAGGAAAAACTGAAATGAACGCATATAAAAATCCTACGGGTACCAGTATCATATCCAGTTAAAACAGCAAAAATAAACTTACAGTCACGAATAACTATGACACATAAGAGTGGCAAAAACTTATAACTACAAACGGCATACTTGGATAGGATTCAGGAAAAACTTATGATTACGCACAGCAAAAAAATATACACACATATATGAATGGAAAAAAATCACGGCTCAGAACAGCAAAAAAAACTTACGAGTAGGAATGGGGAAAGCTTTCAGGTCGGAATAGCAAAAGAAAAAAAAATACGCACAAATGGCAAAGACTTACAGGAGATGGAAGTAAACAGCTAACGAAAGCAAAGCATTGATGATGAGGAAATGAAAGACTAGTGACGCAACCCAAAGGAGACATGATCGATAAAGGGAGATTAGAACAGATTTCGGGAATAAATATATGAAAAAAATACATAAATTGGAGAACAAATATATTGAAGGAATCCACTTAATGTTTCTCAGTGGGAAGACACTAAAACTCAGTACAATTCATTATGTTCTCCAATTTGTGTGTTTTTTTTTTTAAGTTTCAAAGTTCGATACTGATCTTGTTATCAAAATGAATAACCTAATTAAGAAAAAGGTTAGGATTAAAGTATAGATAAATAAATTAAAAATCTGATTGCGAAAGCATAAAATCTCATGGTATAAACTAAGGCACAAATTCTCCAACATTCACATTAAAATGTGATCAGTGCGGCAGTTCGGAATAAGACAGAAAATCCTACTTAAGTTAATACTATTTATCAATAAACAAATGAGCACATAAAAAATAAATAACTTGCAATAAGAAACCTATTCCTTCGGGAAGAACGTGACTGATGAACACTGATTACGAAATTTCTCGGGAATCAGCCAATTAATAAGCAGAGAAATAGCGTCCCCAGAGCAATCAGGATATCCAAGTATTTCTCGTCCTTCTTATCCAGTAATATCCAAAAGACAAAAATAAAGAATTATTATAGATTATTATACAAGATCTAAAAAATGCATCTCTCTGTAAATTCCTATCTCTTCATGAAAACAATTTCATTTAATAATTTATTAGACAAATTTTCGTGGCGTGAGCTACATCTTAGTAAAGCGCAGAGATGAATATTTATTTCAAATGAAGATAAACACAAGGAATAAACATAATAAAACAACTGTGACTGAATTATAAACAAAAAATCGAATATCTGAATTTCCCCAATTACCATCTGGACTCCTAGAAGTTTTAATACCCCTTGCTGGCACAAGGCCCAGTAAACAACTGTTACTTCAAAGGGCAAGAACTAGTAAGCCACCCTTTCAGGTTTGAGAACAAGTGCACTGATAGGTCCAAATCGAGAAGCTGTCGGCTTCTCTCATCTCTCTTCTTCCTTTTCTTGACTTTATCTCTTTCTTCCTTTCTTCCTTAATATTACAGGACATGCTATGGATTCAGTTTCATACCCCATAGGGGGGTAATGCCGTCAGTGCACCTCAGTCGGTGCACTGTAGGCATTACTCAAGGTTCTTCGCAGCGTCCCTTTGGCCCATAGCTGCAACCCCTTTCATTCCTTTTACTGTACCTCTGTTAATATTTCTTTTTCTTCCACCTTACTTTCCAACCTCTCCGGACAATTGTTTCACAGTGTTACTGCGAGGTTTTCCTCTTATTACACCTACAAGACCTTTTTACTCTCAATTTTCCTTTCAGCACTGAATGACCTCGTAGGTTCCAGCGCTTGGTCTTTGGCCTAAATTTTATGTTTTACTCCATTCCATTCTACAAAAGCACACTCAGTACAGAAAACAAAGGAAAGTGTACCAATGAATGGGGTGACCTCGCAGCCGATTTCCATCAAAACTTGAATCTTCTCGAAGTCACCAAATGAGGGAGAGTGGGGTGATTATACCCATTTATCTTAGATTACAGACACTTTTACGTTCGTGGGTTGTGATAAAAACGGAAAACTGGAAACTTTCTTCGAACAGATTCTCTGACGAGTTCTTAAGTTAAGGACGAAAAAGTCGCTGTTCAGGTTGTAAAGTAATCAAATTAATTTACCGGAAGTTCAGTCTGATATTCGCCCATTGACGTAAATTAATGAAGGGCGGAAATTCCGCAGAAAAATATTGAAAATGTAGACTACAAATATTAATGCTAACACATCCTATATACATACGTGTATATGTATATATATATATATGTATATATATATATATATATATATATATATATATATATATATATATATTATATATATATATATATATATATATATATATAATATTTGTATACATATTAGTTATATATATATATATATATATATATATATATATATATATATATATATATATATATATATATATATAAAATGGAAGTGGCTACCAGGGAAAAACAAGACAACTCACGGCCTCATTCACACCTACACAGGACGCTTATGATTAGAGCAATCAAACCGCCGTACACTGCGCCACTAACCTCAATATTGCGCACAAGCTTCCTGGATACTAACGCTCCTTCTTTCAAATAATTCTGCCTTGCCAACTATCCTGCACCTGCTAAGTCTTAATACCCAACCTGTAGGCTCTTTTCAACAGCCTATCGTCCTCCATTCTCTCCACAAGGTCAAACTGTCTTAAAATATTCCTCCAACCTAAAACTTATGTTAACCTCTTTTTACCACTTCTGCATATCTCATTTTCTCACACTTTTCGTTTTTCTTATGCGATATGGCATTTGCATATAATTAATATAAACAAATTAAACCCTTCATCTTTCAATTACATGCAACATCCACATTACTCTTCCATAAAGGAGCATTGGCTCAACAATCCCTTACATTCAAACATTGGCTTCCATTCGCCCCCTGAAATATTTTCTGGCCTTCTTCTCCCTTTATTTACTACTTCCTCTCTTTTTCTTTCTTCTGCTGTCTTGGGATTTTTATCCATCCTTCTGTTTTACTCTTCTTAATCTTCCTACTGCTCTGCAATTGCACCGCAAATAATTTCTAAGTTTCTTCTCTAAACCTTTCATGCTTTCATCCTACCACTTTCTGTTCTTAATCCTTTTTTCCTACACCCCTATACAAGCAAACTAGCTCCACTTCCTTCAGCACGAAACTATTTAGATATACATAAATGTTAAAAGCAGCATGAAATGATTTTAGTTATAAAGAGATACTAAAAGCAGCATGAAATCTTTAAGTTGTACAGAGATGTTGGTAAGTTCTTCAGCACGCTTTGGGTTGTGCCACCGGAGTTTAATGAGGTTTTGCAAGTTTTTGGGTCGGGTTCCAAAAACGCCTTTCTTGCTGGGCCTGAATTGTTTCATTGAGTTGTATTACTTTGCAGGTGTTTTTATACAAGCTATCTGAATTCTTTAATGTCGTGAAGGCTTATGATAAAACAAATACACTGCATATATATAAACTGGCGTATTTAGTCACTGTTACGCTACATCAAAAACATAAACCACTAACATTTTATTGCATCACAATACATTCATTGCTTCAACAGACTAAGAGTTTTACAGGCAATTCTCCTTAACAATCGTTATTATTCACTTAAATGACAGGTCATATAATGGAAATATAGCACAGTGTCATTCTACTGCAGTGCTCACGTCATGATAGGTTACTTATTATCAGCGGTGAAGATTTTACAATCAGAATTTCACTGTATTCTGGTGAATTTCAGTGTAAAAAATGGAGAGAATAACCATAAATTTTGGGCAGTTACGATAACTTTCCTATGGCATAATCTTTATTGCTATTTTACGTGATTAAACTTGTGAACTATTATTATTATTATTATTATTATTATTATTATTATTATTATTATTATTATTATTAGCTACCACTAAATTTTCATGGAAGTAGCATAGGAGCAATACATGGAGGCAGTGTTCAGCATAAAATTTGCATCACCTCACACACATTTGCAATGACATCCCCACTAAATAAAACGAAATGTGTATAGTGTTTTTTGTCTGCTTGACAAAGTCAGGTTACCAGAATTAGACTCCGCGGTTACACTCGCCAGCATCCAGCCCAGAGCCAGCCTCTCTTATCAGCAGGCCCTGTACAAATTAGTAGGATGAAAGTATCTTAGTCCGAGCCTCAGGAGGGTACTTAATGTACCTAGGGCCGGAAAATGAAGTCATTTTTATTACCGCCATTTTTATTGTAAGGGGTTCGCTAGTAATGTATGGCATAAAACTGTATGAAGTTCAATTAAAAACCCATCATTCAAAAGCCAATTAAGGCAAAAGACTTGATTATTTTTATTAGGAATGGTTTAAAAGGTTCAGCAAAGCCGGAGAAAATATCAGCACATTTTAACGGGCAAAAGAATTTGACCGAAGATCAGCGAGCAGTGAAAAGTGTAGTCCAGTTTCCGCAGAGTTTCTTGCCACACACCCATCGCCATGGAAACAGTGCCAACAGTTCAACAATACTAACAGCAGCGGAGACACAAATCCGCAGTTACGTAACTATACAAATATATTAAAAATAAAACTACGCAGAGAGAGCTTTCGATAATCTGTGGGATTCTCCTTTTCAATCTCAGACTGAAACGGAGAATTGTACAGATTTTTGAAAGCTCTCTTCACTGTTTTCTCAAATATATTTGTCCAGTCACATAACTGTGGATTTGTTTCTCCAATGCAAATGCACTCCTCATAATTTTGAGCTGCCTAAATATCAGAGGGCCACACCAGCATTAAAAATGAATGAGGCTTGAAAATTTTTCAGAGTTTTCCATACCAACTCCATGTTCATCACTAGAAGAAACTTTGTGCGCCATATTGCAAATTAAATATCACAAAAGCCTCAGATCAACAACAAAGTTGCTGAGGCACTTACATATTATAAGGAATGATACATTTTAATGCTACAGCACACTTTTAATTCCTCCAGCATATCAATTTAAATGCATCGTGGGAATGCACCGAGCAATATTTTGCAGAAGTGCTCCCCATCACCTATGTAGATCAGAGCTCAGGTGAGGATTGTTCTCATTTTTACCATTGTGTTTTGAAAGGATAATCCCCAGCATTATCAAAATGCCCTAAAGGGATAATCTCCAGCATTACTGAAATGCTTTGAAGAGATAATCTCAACCACTATAAAAACAATTTCTTTCCTAACGCTGTTTCATATCATCAAGCAGCTGTTTGAACAGGAAAGAAGGTAGAGATTTGTTCAAAAAGATAGAAAGATTGCTTTTAAAGTGTTAATGTCTATACATCAAGAACTTTTAACAAAGGTCTGATGTCTAGCTTAAAGTACATAGAATATGTAACAGAGGAAATTGACCTAATGAACTAACAGATCCGATTGACAATGCTGCTTCCCTAAACATGATACGAGTTCAGACCTCTATATAGGAAAAATACGATGTAACTGAGAAAAGAATTTGCATCTTTCATAGGATAAAAAAATCTTCACAGGGGCAGTCCTACAATATATAAAAAAATATATATATATATATATATATATATATATATATATATATATATATATATATATATGTATATGTATATATACTGTATATATATATATATATATATATATATATATATATATATATATATATATATATATTTGCATACAACTGTACTGACATGTAGTTTCATCTACATTATTGTACATTGAAGGCTAAAGCCGCCTACTGAGGGCTTTCAATATAATTCTCCAATTTATAAGGGAGGGTCCCTAGAGATACTAAGCACACTTCTAAAATGATTCCCAAAACTAGTAAGAGTACATGTAAAAGCAGTTCGTAAAACGAAAAGGCGAATCACTACTTATGGCATAGAAAGCCTTTCCAGTCACTGGAAAAAAATCCTCTTAACCCCATTAGAAATATATTTATTTCCATCCTATTCCACAACTATGACGCTCGTGATGTTCGTCCGAGTACATTTCTCGTTACTTATTTAAGAGTAAAGTCTCTGCCATTATTTTTCCAATTAAAATACTCCCACGTAATCTCTCCTACGAGTAGTCTTTCTCTTTCCCTATTATTATTATTATTAAGATTACTAGCGAGATGACACGCGCTACGCTGCGCGGGGCAGGAGGGCAGTTGAAGGACTCACTGTTTAAACGCGACTACCCTCACGATCCCCTACCTACCCCGCCCCCACCCAGGGCGGACAAACAAGTTTGCAGGAGGAGGACGGATATGTCATGTCTCCCCTACCCTCCCGATCTCTTACCTATCCCACCCGCACCCGGGGCGGACAAACAGGTTTGAAGGAGGGTGGATGTGTCATGTCTCTCCTAGCCTTCCGATCCCCAACGTACCAAGCACCACCCCCAACCCCCGGGCCGGACAAACAAGAAAGATCCACGCGGCTTTTATTATTATTATTATTATTATTATTATTATTATTATTATTATTATTATTATTATTATTATTATTATTATTATTATTACCTAGAAGATGAACCGTATTTATATGGAACGAGCCGACAGGGGCCAATGACTTGGAATTCAAGCTTCTAAAGAATATGGTGTTCATTTGACAGAAGTAACACAAAGTCTTAGGAAATACAGAAATATCAGTCATTAGGAAAGAGAAAATAAATGTAAAAATTAATATATAAATAGATAAAAAAAAAAAGGTCAGTAAATCATAAAATACAAGGATACTAGAACTTCCTAAATAAAAAAATACGGTAATGAGTTCATTACCCCGCGTCTCTTCATGCCACCGACTGACCCAACATCTACAAAAGATCTAGACAAAAGTTGTGTGATAATTTCAAAATAATTACCATGTAAATAACATCATATTGTACATCAACTCATCATTCCCTCTTCCATGCCTAGCCTCAGTTTCAATTACTTAAATGGAACGCATCATAGTTTTACATTAAATAAATGGACGCTGGACATGATATGCTGGAATGAGACTGGAATAAAACGAGAAATTCCAGAGGGAAAGCAAGTCAAACAGATGAAAGTCGTGAAAAAACGGACCGCTACAAAAATGCGGACTTCAGGGGATTCCGTAGTTTTATTTTCACTCGGGTCAAGTATATCTACTCTGAACTAGAAAAAAAAATGCTACAGTTTTTATTTCAAATCTAATTTTTTTTTACTAAAGCGGAAAGAATGCTTTGTTTTTCCAAAAAACCACGGGACAACATTTTAGAGCAGTTTCATATTTTGAAGAATTAATTTTTTAATGGATGAAATGACAGACAAGAAGTGGCTTTTCCTATCGTAAGTTGAAAGAAACAAGAGCCATGGAAGGAAAGAGTGAGATTCTACTTCAGACAGGACGCTAAATCGTAAATTTTATAAGACAATAAAAAAAACAACTGGGGTAAAACTCCACACCAGAGGGCAAGAAACAAAGTAAATTTAGGATACTATATAAACTTAAATATATATATATATATATATATATATATATATATATATATATATATATATATATATATATGTGTGTGTGTGTGTGTGTGTGTATGTACGTATGTATGTATGTAAATATATATATATATATATATATATATATATATATATATATATATGTATGTATGTATGTATGTATGTATGTAAATATTATCCAACTTTACTGCCTAATGGAAGATTTAAACAATAGGAGGGCCACTTTTGAATGCATTAGACGGGCAGAAACGGACTCCCAATTTGTCACGAAAGAAGCTGCTAAGCCTTCCCCATCCCACCCCAACCCATCGCTCCCCTACCCCTCTCATACTGTCATTCTTCCTCGTGTCTGCGAAGCGATACCATTCCTGCCATAACCGACATTATAAGAAAATATCTACTTATCTCTCGGGTCTGGGCTAGACAAGGGCTATGGCTTACCGGTAATTCATGTCACTGAAATCATTTCTCTGAATGAACTGCGGCGGAAGGCGACGACGATATCAATCCTGCCGTATTCGACGTCATCATAAGAAATGTGATACAAATGCATCCAATTTCATGGCAGGGCGTGTCTCCAAGTATTCGTGCGACGCCTGCTTCTCTCTCTCTCTCTCTCTCTCTCTCTCATTGAAAGACTACTATCGCTCCAATCACGGTCTGGCTGTAATTCTCGTCGTATCAGTTTGAAGGGATTCCTCAATCACGGTCATGTCGCCCTCTGAATTTGGTCTTCTCTGAGTTTCAGATTTCGTTTTTTTTTTTAACTATCGCTATTGTATTCAATATTAGTTTTTATTGGTTACTTCGCGATGTTTAATTCTGTGGAGAATTTGGAGTTTTATAATGCCACTGTACAGATAAACAGCCAACAAGCAAAACGTTCACAGTATGAATCAACAGTTACATAAATAACACCAAGGTGAGGAGACTATTGCTACATAAATAACACCAAGGTGAGGAGACTATTGCTACATAAATAACACCAAGTTATTTTCCGAAAAAAAACTAACAAACAAGTAAAAAATGCGCCAAAGTTTCTTCGGTGCAATCGAGTTTTCAGTACAGCGTATAATGCTATATGAGCCGCGGCCCATGAAACTTTAACCACGGCCCGGTGGTGGTCTATCCTATATCGTTGCCAGAAGCACGATTCTGGCTAACTCTAACCTTAAGGTAAAACCCACTGAGGCTAGAGGGCTGCAATTTGGTATGTTTGATGATTGGAGGGTGGATGATCAAAATACCAATTTGCAGCCCTCTAGCCTCAGTAGTTTTTAAGATCTGAGGGCGGACAGAAAAAGTGCGGACAGAATAAAGAGCGGACGGACAGACAAAACCGGCACAATAGTTTTCCTTTACAGAAAACTAAAAATACAGAAAAAGGACAGATTACTGTTAAGGACAGATTATTGTTATCACTATCATTAACTTTAGCAAAAGTCCATACATAACAAACCAAAGGTCTCAAAAGAACAGAGTGACAATGTTAAAAAGAGAGGTCACGTACTTCTCAAATGAAAATGGAATTTCTATTAACCTTTTCTACAATTTCAAATACTTTGCTAATGTTTCCGGAAGCCCAGATCGGAAAAGTATACTTAGATGCTTCCTTTTGTGCCTGGCAGTATTAACGAATACATCATAATCAAAATTAATCATATAGGAAGTGTCATACGTCTTAGACAGGTAGACAGACATAAATACTATATTTTTGTGTCTGCCAGTACTGCAGACGGCATCAAAATTAAAACTAATCACATAGGAAAGGCCTAATATCTTACACAGACAGACCGACAAAGCCCTGGAGAGAGGGAGAGGGGGCATCAGGGTTTAAGTGTTGAAGCTCCACTGCTATCCATTTCAGGGACCGCGAGTCATCGTTTTTCTCAAATATCTTTCGAACTAATTACTTGATCGAAATGGTACTTTGACACAGTGTACAAGATACCTCCCGCAAATTTTTGGTAATAAAGCGCATTGTCAAATGGTGTTAGTTAAGGCGTTTACTCTTGACTTTTAAAGGCAAAGTCACGAGTCAGCAGGAATAATCTACACAATCGAACGTCCGCTATCCCTCATAGACAGGAGAGGGGGGGCGGAGATAGGGAGGCCAGGAAAGTGAGTTGAGGGAGGGATGAGGAGGGGAAGGGAGAGGGAGGGACGGGAATGGGAATAAAGAACGTTCGAATGCACAGTTTGGCGATGCTTGGCAACACCATGTAAGTCAAGAGTAAACGCCTTAATCAAAACCATTTGACAGTCCAATACATTACCAAATATTAGCAGGATGTATCTTGTACACTGTGTCAAAGTACCATTTCGATCACATTATTAGTCTGAAAGATATTTGAGATAAACGATGACTCGCGGTCCCCGAAATGGATAGTGGTATAACCGCTAGCTTCCAAGGTGGGAGCTACTTCGTATGCGTGGTGGAGACACCTCGGTAAATCCAATAAAACATTTATGCCCGGAGTAAGCAACAGGTCTCAGCGCTGACGCTGCTGCCTTCCTTTGCAGTAGAAGGAAGAGAAATAGTGCTGTTATATATGTCTCCTAGGTTCTTCTCTTTTCCGAGTCCTGCCTCTGACTCGAATATAAAACAGAACGTCGCAGCGCAGAACTCGGTATTTTCATTTAGATGTTCGCCTTTGAAAAATATGTTTTCTCAGAGTAAAGGCCATCATGAACCCTCCGTATATGGATAAACAGAAAGAAGATAGATGTACGAGGTGTTAGGGGTGAGAAGAAAAATGGACTGATAAGATGGTCGGCTAACGAATGTTTGCAGAGTTTGCCTAATGCTCCCACACAAAAATAACATCTTTCATTTTTTGTTCTAATAATGACTTATTATTTTACTATTATTTGTCCGAGTGAGTCAACATTTTATTGGAACAAGGGTGAAAGGTATTAAGTTGCGTAGCTCAGAATAAAATACACATTTACGAAAGACTAAAAACACTGAAGACATTAACCAATTAATGAAGCTAAGCCAATAAAAAGATGAATGAAGAAACAAATCCACAGTTATGTATGGGTACATATATTTAAAAAAAAAAAAAAAATGATGAATGCATGTACCATTTGTTTTACCATACCTGATGATGATTAGAACATTTCATACTATATATACCTCATTCAAAAGAGAAAACAATGCTAAATAAGGGAAGTTTGGAAACAGCTGTCCAGCATATTCCATTTCCGTGGTAATGGACACCTGTACCCGAGAAAGTTAAGCAACACAAACCCATTCAATGCAAGTGTTGCTGATATGGAGAGTACGCGAAATCCTTTGACTCAATAGCGGATCCATAAAAATTTCATGGGGGGACCAATTTTCATATTATACATATAATATATATATAACATACATATTATATATATATACAGTATATATATATATATATATATATATATATATATATATATATATATAATATATATATATATATATATATATATATATATATATATATATATTACATGAAATATTTCGAATCATAGTATAATATATTTTCTTCAGTATATCATTCAGTATTTAAGTAGAAAATATGAAATGGACAGCATTCGCCTGTTTTATCAGGAACTACCGAATTCATTATTATTATCATTAAGATTATTGTTATTATTATTTTTTTTCTCAAAATTTTATTATTTCTATAATGGATTTTTTTTATTTTTTTCAATTTTTATATTTCTCATTTATGTTAATATCTAAATCTTCCATATTATTATTTTCTCATTATTTTTCACGAGGGGGGCCACGAGCCCAGGTGCCACCCCCCTGGATCCGTTAGTGCTTTGACGGAGAGGCGATGTTTCCAAAGTTATGAAGCAGAAGCCGGTGTTGATTTGCGCAAAGTTAGCTTAATCTGGCAATAACAAAGACAGCTGGAATTCTGGGAAGCTACACATTCCTAATCCTTCCGATGGACTGGTCGAGCTGAATCGAGAACTAACGATCCTAATCCGCCTCTTGATAGCCTCTCGATATAACTGGAAGAAGTCCAGATAAGAACAGAAAGCATAAGCATCACAAGCTCTATATATAAAAATAAGTTAAGTATACCTTAGTTTAAGCAGACCACTGAGCTGATTAACAGCTCTCCTAGGGCTGGCCCGAAGGATTAGTTTTAATTTACGCGGCTAAGAACCAATTGGTTACCTTGCAACGGACCAACAGCTTATTGTGGAATCCGAACCACATTATAACAAGGAATGAATTTCTATAACCAGAAATAAATTCCTCTAATTCATCATTGGCTGGTCGGAGAACCGAACGCGGGCCCAGCAGAGTGCTAGCCGAGAACGATACCAACCCGTCCAATGAGGAACTAGCTATACATATATATATATATATATATATATATATATATATATATATATATATATATATATATATATATATATATATATATAATATATATATATATATATATATATATATATATATATATATATATATATATATCATCTCGAAGACATGCATATCTGTAAACAAATAAAAAATAGACGAAAATAAAAGATCCAAGATGTAAAATACTTCGAGGAAGAGTTCTCAAGTTATAAATTTTCCTGGGCCGTAAAATAAAAAGGGAACATTCATGAAAGCAAAAGAATTAACCGTTTCTTTATCCGTCTCTCGCTGGATTTATAGTGGGTCATGTGACTAGATACCGATTTAATATACAGGGTTAGTTGTTAACAAGAGTCTTTAATATTACAACCATTTTCTTGTGGTGACGGTATGCTATGTATTTATTCATTTCAGTATACCGTATTTATTTATGAGACTGGTAAGAGAGTGGTGTATTACATATTTACTCGACATTCTAGCACACCACATTTTTACCATAAGAATTTTGTCATGTATTCATCCTCCAATTAGTGCACGAGGTCTAAAATGCAGTTTTCCGCCGGCTTATATCATTATAGCCTACTTATAATTAATCAGGAGATCATTTTTCACGAATTAATTTTTAAAAATTACGTGCAAAAACTTATTTTCCTTTAAAACACTCACTCTAAGAAATGTTTATGATATGTACATACATACATACATACATACATACATACACACACACACACACACATATATATATATATATATATATATATATATATATATATATATATATATATATATATATATATACAAGCATGCATGCATAAACATGCACACATATATATAAATATATGTATGTGTGCATGTTTACGCATGCATGTGTGTGTATGTATATATATATATATATATATATATATATATATATATATATATATATATATATATATATATATATATATATATATATATATATATATATATATATATATATATATATATATATAAACATATATATATAAACACTTCCTTTAGAGTGAATGCTTTTAAAGGAAAATAAATTATGCATATAATTTGAACAATTCATGAAAAATGATCTCCTGATTATAAGTAGGCTATCTGTCTATCTATATGATAGATAGACAGATAGCTGTATCATTTCCAAAAGCAAAAACAACCTATGATTACCAATTAACCAAAACATCACTTACTGATATTTCGAAACTAGTAAAAATCCTTACACCTCTAACCTAAGACCATTAGGAACAACGTCATTCACACCCTGTCAAAACGAAAGGAAACATACGTGGACAAATCAACCAAACTTTCCAACGAAAGGGGGGAAAGATGATTATAACCCGAGAATCTCTCCTTCACCTTAATCGCTTCTCACGGTCGGCGCCACTGCTGATAAACGGACGAAGGTCTCTCGCCGAAATCGCTCAGATGCCAAGTGTGGGTCTGTCCGGCTTATGCGACGCATTCCCGGAGGTATTGGGGGAATTCCTTGCCTTACTAGATGATGTATAGAGGGAATCTGGGTTTATAGGAACGTAGATTTCTCTCGGTTTCCCTCAGGACGGGCAATTAGAACCTCCGCAGTTTTATGCGAAGATGCAATGCATTGCTACCCTATACCAATACATCTTGCATTTGAATTATTTATTTATATTTTTATGTTTATTTTATTAATTCATTAATTCATCTTTTTTGTTCTCTAGTAATTGATCTCTTCTTTCCTATCATCTTTAGTAGTTTTTTTTTCTCAAGTACACCAAATTTTTTGGAAGCTTGAATTTCAAGTCAATAGCTCCTGTGGGACTGTTCAACATGAATAGACGTTGATCTTCTAAATAATAATAATAATAATAATAATAATAATAATAATAATAATAATAATAATAATTATTATTATTATTATTATTATTATTATTATTATTATTATTATTATTATTATAATAAGAGTTTATCAGAATGTGGAGTTCGCTTAAGGAAAGATCTCTTACGAGTATGGAGGTCACTGAATGATTTCCTCTCTCTCTCTCTCTCTCTCTCTCTCTCTCTCTCTCTCTCTGTGTGTGTGTGTGTGTGTGGAATAACTTAAATAAAACTTCTTATTACTAGATTAAGTACTGCAGACTTACGAAATTTATCATCCTACTCACACACTAATACCCTGACATCAGACTTTCATATTTTTCATTTATAATCACTAGGGATTTCTCAAGGTCGCCTCATAAATCCTGCTCGGAATATTGAATCCTTTACTGAATTGAATCCTTTATTCCAGGTACAAGCCATATACAATTGATAAAATTTTTACATATACATATGTTTGCAAAACACTTTACAGAGAATATTGCATAAATATTCATATCTTTATAAAGTATAATTTCACATTTATTAAAAACCTTTTTTTAAGTCTTAGTAAATTAAATATGAAATAATTATTATATATATGATGGTTTCAAGAAAAAATAAAAAAAAACAAAAGCTTGCGGACACCCAGGTACAAAGCAAGACGGCAAACACGACAGACAGACAGTCAAACAAAACGCTAACTAACTGGAATTCAATAAACATCGTATGTCAGGTCTCAATTCGACCTCAAGAGCCTGTATGAAAATCAAAGAGCTGGAAAGTTACATGGAATGGAATGGAATGGAATGGAATAAGAATTTAGGCCAAAGGCCAAGCGCTGGGACCTATGAGGTCATTCAGAGCCGACACGGAAAATTGGGAGTAGAAAGGTTTGAAAGATGTAACAGGAGGAAAACCTCGCAGTTGCACTATGCAACAAAATATGTTAAGAGAGGTAGGATAGCAAGATGGAAGAAAGAGAATATGAATAGGGGTACAGTAAAAGGAATGAAAGGGGTTACAACGATTATTTCATAAATATACATATATTATATATATATATATATATATATATATATATATATATATATATATATATATATATATATATAAATATATATATATAATGCCAAACTATGAAGGAGGAAACATGTAACTAAGGATCTTGCTCGCAAAGAAGTCATAAACGGAACGATGGCCTTCGCCCACTGCTTTTGTTAAATCCCTGCCTGGGTGAGATAATCGAGCCTTCTTACCTGTTGCCATGGTGGTATGACTAACTCTTTAAAATACCCTACATGGCAACTTGTCCCTCTCACAGATTTCATCAGCTAAAGATTAGATTAAGAATATCGAGAGGTGTTAATCGTCGGACCCCTCCTCAGTAACAGTCTGGAATATTTCTTCTTGGCGTGATTGGAATGCTATGTGGATTCGTAATTTGGGTGGAAAATCTTCTCGACTTTCAAAGATTTTATATAGAGCAATATTAAAACACGTTACAAATATATATTTACACACACACATACACACACATATATATATAAACATATAAAAATGTATATATATATAAGATATATATATATATATATATATATATATATATATAGTTAAATACATTATTACTGTATATACAAACACACATATACTGTACAGGCACGTGACCTAATTTTTACTGAAGAGGCCAACCTCCTACTTTGAGATCACTACCATTATAAACAGCATAATAATATGTAAAATATGAAATCTTATCATGCGTCGTAATTTTTACAAGAGTTAATATCCGATATCTTTGATGATCTGGGTCTCGAACATTATATAGAATTTCATAAAGATATGTTCTGGGATCTCTGAGATCATTCAGCGCTGAAACGGAAACAGACAGTCAGAAGGTCTGGAAGGTGTAACGTGAGGAAAACTTAACGGTTGCACTATGAAGCAATTGTTAGAGAGGGTGGAAAGTCAGAAGGAAGAAAGAGAATATGAACGGAGGTACAGTAAAAGTATGAAATAGGTTCTAGCAAAGACCCTTTAGTAATAATGCCTACAGTGCACCACGTGAGGTGCACTGCCGGCACTAACCCCTACGGTGCATTCCTGGGTCTGTTCTCTTCCTGGTACTTACACAAGGCTGATCAACCTAATCAGAATATATATATATATATATATATATATATATATATATATATATATATATATATATATATATATATATATATATATATATATATATATATATATTGATTTGAATGTAATTTGAAAAAGTCATGTAATTCACAAGCGAAGACATTACATGAATTAAGTAACACGACTGAATATACAATAAGATGACTTCGGAAATATTTGATTGACGTTCAAGAGTTCTCACAAATGAAATAGATATTCCATATTTATAATGGATATGACATGAAAGCCAATAAAACGAAATAAGCAATGACGAAAGTAATTTGGAATATACTATGGGATGACTATTATCGCAATATAGGCTATATTTCTGCAACCTAAATGGTCCATTTAACAAAATAAAATTGATAGTGTAAAACTGATGAAATAAGAGTTTAAATTTGAATGTAATTTTAAATTCACTTTTTCTCGGAAACGTCAAACGATTTCAGCAAATACTTTAATCAAGAATCGAATCTTTTGATAGAAACTTTTTTTTTTTTTGGGTTATCTAATTCACTTTACCACACACAACCGCGGAAAAGCCACTTTGGTAATTGCCCATCCATTCCCATTCCCATCCCGCATTCCGTACAGAACCAAAAAAAAAATATATACCCATATAGACTTCAATCATCTACCGGCAGACGACGCTACGAACGCTGTATATGGTATTTGATCATCCAGCCAATATGGGAGGTCCTTGATTCGGCCAATCATCGAAAGGCTCTTCGGTTAAAGATTTTCGATGCTCATTTTTTTTCCTTATTTTTTCGCATTTGACGACGCTCGGAGATGATGCCACAAGAGGTGCTTTCATCTCATGATCGCCTTCCGTGAATAAAACATTAAATATTCTGATTCGGCTTCAGCCGACTGTGAAGGTTCGTCAGGGAAAAGAGAAGTGTTTGTAAACAGAAGAGGGAATGTTAATAAAGGGAAAAAGGAATGGTTTATAAAGGAAAAAAGAAATGGTTTATAAAGGAAAAAAAGGAGTGGTTTATGAAGGAAAAAAGGAATGGTTAATATATGACAAAAAGAATGGTTTATATATGAAAAAAGGAAAGGTTTTTATGTGAAAAAATGAATGGCTTATAAAGGAAAAAGGGAATGTTTATAAAGGTAAAAACAGGAATGTTTTATGAAGGAAAAAAAAGGAATGGTTCAAGAAGGAAAAATGAATGGTTTATGGAGGAAAAAACGAGTGGTTTATGAAGGAAAAAAGGAATGTTTATAAAGGTAAAAAGGAATGTTTAAAAAGGAAAAAAGGAGTGTTTATAAAGGCATAAAGGAATGGTTTATAGAGAGAAAAAGGAATGGTTTATAAAGTAAAAAAGGAATAGTTCATGAATGAAAAACGGATTTGTTTATAAAGTAAAAAAAAAGAAGGAATAGTTTATAAATGAAAAAATTAATGTTTTGTAAAGGAAAGAAGATTTGGCTTAGTGAAGAAAACAGAAATGTTTATAATAAAGGAAATAAAAGGAATGATTCAGTGACGTCTCTTCTCTTGTTCTTCTTGAGCTGTGGTTATTAAACGTTCTAAGCATCGCAATAAAAGTGGCAGACGAATCAAAAGGAAATGATCACCTTCATGATTAATTTTCTTGTTATTTACGAAGATGAAATATTTTCTGTGCATCTCATTGTTCTATACTCTAAACCAATGTTTATAATATATGTACCTCACAGTACATCGCACATAACAGATTCATATTGTTTTGTCATTATCACACCACTAGATATGATGATAATCTTTTCCTCATTTTGACACCAAGGATTATTATGGGTGCCTTTTCACATGTTCTAGGCAAAGCTAATATTCCTTTACAAATAAATCGTGTAAACCCCGAACGTTTCTCAAAGAATTAACACCCTCAATAATATTCAAAGTAATGTCAGGCTCCTATAATCCTTATGGTCACCACCTTCACCTCTATATTATTATAGGCATAGGTGTTGACAAGTACTCCTCCCACCCCTTCCTAGATAATCTTTCCCCCTCATCCAAACAAACCTTACAAACCCTGGTCAGCCACTCTAACACAATATCCCTACCGTGCAGCGACATCTCACTTACAGTACTGTCAACTCCTAGTGTATTTCTCCTTCTCCAATCTCTTAAATTGCGCTCAATTACGTCATCCAGCTCTGTCGCTCATCAATCTTCCAAATTCAAGAGAGCTTCTAAATTTTCACCTTCCCCCCAACCCAACCCGCCCAAAAACCCTCCCACCTCCCAACGAACAAGGATTGCATTCACTTCAGGCTCCATCTCCTCATTTGCATATTTTATTCCGAAATTAATTTGTTCATTAACCTTCCTCCATTTACTTCCCCGTAGAGCTACTTATTTCTTCCTAAAGTTTACCTTATACATCTAAGCTCTTGAATACATAGACAATTAAGTATACGTGAGGTTGATTTTGGGAATTCTTGGTTTAAATTAAAATCATTATTTATAATTGTGCGCTGTACGATGTGCGAAATGAAGAATAATAACCCTTTAGAGAACATGTTGAATTATGTCGTAAAGAGAAGAGAAATTGGTTGTACACGGAAAGCATCAACATCTTGTGAAATAGAATGCAATAAAATTCAAAATCGTTCAGTGGAACTAGACTCCTCAAGAATTAGATAAAACAAGTTAAAAAATGCGCCTAAGTTTCTTTGGCGCAATAGAGTTTTCTGTAGAGCCACTACAGCGTATAATCAAGGACACCGAAAATAGATCTATCTTTCGGTGGTCTCGGTAAAATGCTGTATGAGCCGCGGCCCATGAAACTTTAACCATGGCCCGGTGGAGGCCTATCCTATATCGTTCCCAGAGGCACGATTATGGCTATCTTTAACCTTAAATAAAATAAACACTACTGAGGCTAGAGGGCTGCAATTTGGTATGTTTGATGGTTGGAGGGTGGATGATCACCATAACAATTTGTAGCCCTGTAGCCTCAGTAGTTTTTAAGATCTGAGGGCGGACAGAAAAAGTGCGAACAGAAAAAAGTGCGGACAGAATAAGGTGCGGACGGACAGACAAAGCCGGCACAATAGTTTTCTTTTACAGAAAACTATAAAGACCAAGAATTTAAATATTTAAAATCATATATAAAAACACTGTCCTTGGAAAAGTGGATGGCTGAAAATGAAAAAAGGACCGGGAAGCCTGAGAAGAGTCGATCAAGGTTATCTTTGTTGTTGTTGAACAAATGGAGAAATGACACCAGCTAGAATGAGAAATTAAAGGAGAACACCCACATATGAAGACAAAGTCACATTAAGTCGGTGGGAGAAATATTGTACATCCACTGAGTATGCTGTGATACGATGCTGAATTCAAGATGTTATGGCGAATTACGTAGAGTTGACAGAATCACGATTTGAAAGAATCAAGATTTGAAGGATTCAAGACTTGAAAGAACCAAGATTTGAAGGATTCAAGATTTGACAGAATCAATAATAATCACGGAAAGATATGAAGAGCGGAAAATATATTTAAATACATTATCAAACATGATTTTGGTACGCTTCACTCTCTCGCCTAATTAGGTATTTCACATGGCATGTAGGTCAACTTAACAAACTATATATTCAAGTTCGAATGGCAAAAATACATTTCTCGGCAAAAGATATATGGCAAAATCTAAAGTGACAATATTCCGATAATCGTATTCCGATATCTATGCGTCTACCTCAAGTTACAACGACAATCGTGTTCATGTGAAAACATAAAGAATTCTGCAACTACGCTGTGAAGGTCTGAATTCCTAATAGCATCTTGGAATAAGACTTTCACTGCCATATATATATATATATATATATATATATATATATATATATATATATATATATATATATATATATATATATATATATATATATATATATATATATATATATGTATATATATATTTATATATATATATATAATGAAATATATAAACAGACACTATACATATATATATATATATATATATATATATATATATATATATATATATATATATATATATATATATATATATATATATAGGCCTGTCTGTCAACAGTCCTTAATTAGGACTGGAGTTAAAGTTCAAACTAAACGGCTGTCTTCATTTGCTCTCTCTGTTAGGCCTACAGCTAAAGCTTGAGGAGGAGGAGGAGGAGGAGGAGGAGGAGGAGGAGGAGGAGGAGGAGGAGGAGAAGCAGCAGCAGCGGCAGCAGGAGCAGCAGCAAGAGCAGGGACAGGAGCAGGAAGGGCAAGCTTGATTCTCTAAACGGAATCACACTTCCACCTTAATATAAACATGCATGCCGATGATATAAAGCTGAAAGCGGAGACAGATTAACTGAAGTTATCACAAAACTTCCATATTCATTTCTACCAGTAAAACGAAAGGATGAAGGAAGAGAGAAAAAGTACTAAAGGAATATATGCCAAAACAAAGTATAAAAAAAGGCACCAGTCCCTTCCCACGTGACGATCACTTAACAAACTGTTTGAATAAAGAGGAAAAATCCTAACAAAAGTATTGCGTAAATCACACGGAAATCCAACAGAAATTTACATGAATATGTAATTAAATTACCTAAAGATCCCTCTAATAGTACTGCGTAAGTCACACGGAAATCCCACAGACATTTACATGAATATGTAATTAAATTACCTATAGATCCCTCTTATAATCGTACTGGATAAATATAAGAAATTATCAGAATGACGCAAAGTTAGTCCTACGAAATTTTGTGTCTGTGCTGCTAAACAAAAGAAAGCTGGATTTAAATCCTGCTGACTTTCGTACTTAACTCTGGTCAGTGCATTAATTTAAAGCACACGAGAGAGAGAGAGAGAGAGAGAGAGAGAGAGAGAGAGAGAGAGAGAGAGAGAGAGAGAGAGAGAGAGAGAGAATTCTATGATGAATTCTGTTTGCCTTACAATGACACGGTACAACAATGAGCTTAATTTATTCTTTCATTATTAATCACAGACATCCTATGTACAAAATTACGCAGCTATATCATGAAGTACAAAATGGACATACACAAATGCATGTTTGTATTTGTGGAAGGGTTTTTGAATGTTTACGTACTATTTACCTGATGACAAATTCTTTACGTCCATCCTTACTACAGTGGCTTGTCTGTCAAAGAATCGACTACCAATATATTCTATGAGAAAAATCTATTTCCAATAATAAACAGTTTTTCCTTTGGGGTGCAGAAGGGGGCCTGTATTGTATTGGCATAGGCAGGACGAAAATTTTCTTATTTTATTTTTATTGTATTTAGCATGTACATAAATTTTCTCATTTTATTTTTATTGTATTTAACATGTACATAAATTTTCCCATTTTATTTTTATTGTATTTAGCATGTACATAAATTTTCTTATTGTATTTTTATTGTATTTAGCATGTACATACATTTTCTCATTTTATTTATATTGTATTTAGCATGTACATAAATTTTCTCATTTTATTTTTATTGTATTTATTTTCTTATTGTACATATTTGACCTGTTTTCTTATTGCATTTTCGATGTATTTACCATGTACATCAAATGCCATATGTCAGCTCCTTACCAATCCTTGTGCATATTAAAATTTGGCAGCCATCCTGAAAAGGATGTTTGCCTTGAAGCCGTGTTTCTGTTTACAGGTGATATCTATTATCAAATATTATTCATAGTATTTCCATTACTATTTAGGCCGTCCGTTTTCGAAAAATAAACTCCATTAACTTTTTTTATTTCGGCAAGAGAGTTAGATCAGCAGCCTTCGCCCACCGCTATCTCTCCATCAATAAAAAAAAATTATTCCTTCAACATATCACAATCTTAATATGAAGAAGCCCTACACCGTCACTTTTCCTTTTTTTTTTTAAGTTCCTTTTGACTGCCCTAATGACCTTCAGGGGGGCCAATTCCCTCTTAATGCCAATAATTCACGCTGATGGGTACATCAAAGCGTCGGGAGTCCCGAGAGGGGCAAATTGGATGATGTTATGTCATTGTCGTCTGAAAGGGTTAGAGGCATAAGAAGAATCTTTTCAGTCCTCTTTTAAGGTTCTTGACGAGTCGTATTGGCTCCCGGTTCCTCCGACATTCAGTTTTAATCTGATTTATTGGGACTGGAAAGAGTGGGAGACAACTTCTATACAATCTGTTGTGAAAGAAGGAATGGAATATACAATTTGGGCCGAAGGCAAAGCGCTGGGACCTATGAGATCATTCAGCGCTGAAAGGGACACTGAGTAAAAAGGTCTTAAAGGTGTAACAGGAGGAAGGCCTCGCAGTTGCACTATGAAACAATTGTTGGAAGAAGGTGGAAAGTAAGATGAAAGAAAGAGAATATGAATGGAGGTACAGTAAAGGAATGAAAGGGGTTCCAGCTATGGGACGAAGGGCGCTGCAAAGAACCTTCGGTAATGCCTACAGCGCACCGCGTGAGGCGCACTGACGGCACTACCGCCCTACGGGCCGACAGAAGGATAATTCACATGTGTGGATATATACACAACAAATATATATGTATGCGGATTCATTATTCATGCATTCACATCATGCTTACCGGATTCAGCTGACGTGCATAATTATTATTATTATTCAAATGAACCTTATTCATGGAGAACAAGCCGAAATGGGCCATTGACTTGAAATTCAAGCTTCCAAATCATACGGTGTTCATTTGAAAGACGTAACGGAATTCTATCACGATAAATAACATGATTCCATGACCTACATACCAAACCATTTCCGCCTTTAGTAGGAGAACAGAATTACCACCCTGGGCCTTTGGTCATAAATCATGCGCTTGTCACCCCTACATAATATAGCACGCTTTTATTGCGAATTCGCAAAGGATATAAAGGTGATATATTTACTCTGGATATGGCTTAACTCTTCGCCTTTACTCCGTTAGCTTTCGATCTCTGAATCGCGTGGCAGATGAGCACCCTACCAATTTCCGGGTGGGCCTCCTACGAAAATCCACCGGATTTAGATTTAAAAATTAGAATCCGACCTCTGCATTTTATATCACAAGGAACTGACAGCGCGCTTCGTTCCTAATATTAACACTCGAGATAGGGCTCAAAAACCTTGAAATAGCTTTCAGTGTCTTTATGGTTTATAAAACGCATCAGAATACTATATTTTTATACTAAGAGCAAACTATAAAGTTTCCTTAATAATAATAATAATAATAATAATAATAATAATAATAATAATAATAATAATAATAATAATATACACATTATGAGCTGTAAATATGGGACCTGACCCCCACTGGCTGTCGGCCTAAGAAACAGGAGATCAGCGCCTGTCCTATGAGCCTACAGAGGCCCAAGAGGACTTTAACTTTTTAACTCAATATGAATATATTTACGCAGCTAGCCATTAAGCAACTGGGATTAACAAAAGACACACATAACGAAATGGCGATCCATGGTGCAGTAATCAAGGTATACTTTCATGCGGACACTGCATTTGGAACAAACCTGAGGTTCAAGTACAGAAGAGCAATTCGAACCAAACTAACGACCCGTGGTTTTTGAGGGGCTGCATCTATCACCCCCCACGTATTGCAAACTGCAGCTCCCATGTATTCTAACTTGTTTATTGTATATATGTATAAGCACAATACTTATTCTCACTGGGCAACCACGCTTACCATCCCACCAGGTCCATTTGAAAATACAAAAAAATTGGCGTTTGGTCGTGCAAGGTTTGCAATTACTTTTATTGCAATGCCAAATGCATGTTCAAACGGAGTCGTTCGAAAATCTCTGTCAGACCAATTTTATTCCAAAAACATTTCTGCCAGCGAGGTTCTAAGAGGACTGTAATGCAAAGAATCCTGTCAAAAAAAAAATCTAGACTATTAATATATCAAAATTTTTCCCTTTGCAAAATGCTCTTGCTTCGATGGAAAAATTTTAATATGTTCGGCCCAAACTTATAACATAAAATGGTGGAATGTGATGCAAATTCGCTTTAATTTTTCATCGGTCGTTTATTCAAGGAATTTGCAGGTTATTGCAATTACACCGTGGAATAGAAGAGTATAGGATATAGAATTTAGGCCAAAGACCAAGCGCTGGGGACCTATGAGGTCGCTCAGCGTTGAATGGGAAATTGAGAGTAAAAAGGTTTTAAAGGTGTAACGGGAGGAAAACCTCGCAGTTGCGCTATCATGCAACTGTTAGGATTGAACTGAACTAAATTGAATATAGAATTTAGGCCAAAGGCCAAGCACAGAAACCTATGAGGTCATTCAGCGCTGAGACGGAAATTGACAGTAAAAAGTTTGAAAGGTGTGACAGGAGGAAAACCTCGCAGTTGCACTAAGAATCAATCGTTGGGAGAGGGTGGAAAGTAAGATGGAAGAAAGAGAATATGAAAGGAGGTACAGTAGGAAGAACGAAAGGGGTTGCAGTTAGGGGCCGAAAAGACGCTGCAAAGAACCTCAATTAATGCCTACAGTGCACCGCATGAGGTGCACTGACGGCACTAACCCCCTACGGGAACAACTGTTAGGAGAGATTGGAAAGTAAGATGGAAGAGAGATTATGAACGGAGGTACAGTAAGAGGAACGAAAGGGGTTGCAGCCAGGGGCCGAAGGGACGCCGCAAAGAACCTCAAGTAATGCCTACAGTACACCGCGTGAAGCGCAATGAAGGCACTGTTCCCCCTACGGGGGTTTTGCAGATACATTTTGGGATTACGGAGTCCAGGTCGCTCATCCTGACTCATGGTGCAATTGTAATAACCTGCAAATTTTTCGAATAAACGACCGGTAAAAAAAAAAATTATAGCGAATTTGCATGGCATTGCGTTCTTTTGTATTATAAATAGTTTGGACTGGATATATTGAAATTTTTCATTCGAAGCAGGCGACGCAAGAGTATTTTGCAAACGAAAAATTCTGATATTAATAACCTAGATTTTTTACAGCATACTTTGCATTGCAATCCCCTTGGAATTCCGCCGGCAGAAATGTTTGCGAAATAAAATTGGTCGGACAGAGATTTCAGAATGACTCCGTTTGAATATGCATTTGGCATTGTAATAAAAGTAACTGCGAGCTTTGCATAACGAAGCACCAATTTTCGGAACTAGTGGGATGCTTGGCGTGGTCGCTCGGTGCGAATGCGTTGTGTTTACACTTTGAAATAAGTTTATTAGCGTGGTAATGAAAGTGCCTTTATGGAAAACAGGATTATAGAAAAAGAGATTAATGAGCTAAAGAAAACGGGTCACTTGAGCGTCGTTTAAGGAAAATGACACTAAGCAAGGGGGTACTTTGCTCAAACATGCGGCACTTGCCATGCCCCGTTTTGCCAGGAATTCTTCCCACTGATTCGATTACCCAGAGGCAAAAGGGAGACAAGAGGGAGTTCGAGAGGTTGGACAGTAAGATAAATTTATCCGGAAGATAAGGATGAAGTAAAAAGATCTGAAAGTGGAACTGGGGAGAAAACCCCACATTTGCACATATAAAGGCAAAGGTTGGAAAGCAAGATTGAAGACAGGAAGCGGGAACAGAGGTTAAATTAAAGGCTAAAAATTGGTCAATATGGAAAATGAAACACTAAATCAAATTACTTTTCTTAGTAGAAGGCAAAGCCCCGTTGTAAAAACAGGATTCTGATATCGACAGATTTACGGAGGTGATGCTAATATCATCATTAGCGTGCTTATTTACTTGATTTCTCGCGATGAAGCTAAACAACTCAAATCGTCTGCTTTAACAAAAGATTGGAAAAACCATGGTATCGTTCTTGTAAGGAAACTCGTAAAAATTCCTTTACTGTTGAAAAAAAAAATTGAAGTCTTATATACTGCCAGTTTTGTAGTTCCCTGTCGGCACTGTCAGGAGAAAGGCTTTAGTTTTCTTCTGTCGGCCTGTCTGTCTGTCAGTGTCTATCACTCAAGCACATAATGAGAACTATATTACAATATATTCCAATCCCTGCAGATAAATCATTATCATGCACACAAAGTCAGCGGTGACAAAAATCATAACAATATTCTAGAAGGTAATGGTTCTTCGTTTCATCATTAGGTCTGGTATTTCACCGAGCCCCGAAATTGCCCGAAGAAGTGCTCTTTCACGGAAGGACGAATATCCAAAGGACCTCCTTAAAAACGCCTCTTTCCCTTATGACAGGATAATTAATGGCTCCTTTGGCTAATTATTTATGGTAGAGGAAATTCATCAGTTTCCCATCATCGCCAAAAGGATTTTTTTTTCTCTTTCTCCCGCTGCTTCCTCCTCCTCCTCCTCCTCCCCATCTTCATTTTTCTTCTTCTTCTTCTTTCCAAAAATATATTCGAGACCCGCCTAATTTTCCTTGCTAGTTTGTTGCTGCGTGCAAGTTGCAAAGTTAAATTTGTTTTTTAACATTCGCCCTTTAAAGAAGCGGTCAGTAATTCCGTTTTCTTTTTCTTCAAAAGTAATTACGTTTTCTTTTTCTTCTAAACGTCGCCCTGCATTCGTTATCCTGAAGAAATCTCTTGGACGTTTTTCCTAACATACAGAAAGGGGATCATTTTGATGGCAAACTTTAGGTTCCGGAAGTGTATATTTTCTTTTGTCGATACGGAAACGTCCATGATTAATGGCAATCCCACGAGAACCTTCCAGTTTTGAAAAAACGTGACCTTTCGACATCGCCAGACCGATGAATACCCAGTAAGAAATGCTAGATGAGGAAAAGTATTGTTGGCAAGACCCCCTCGCCCCCCAAAAAGAAATCAACTTTGTGAATATAGGGATAGAATTCCCCAATTTCCCTTGCCTGTCAGAAGCAATCCTCACGAACTTCAGCTTGTCATTTACCAAAAAATTTGAGACTTGAAGCCTTTGAAATGACGTTATGTTTTAGTCAATATAATGCAAAACTTCCCTCTACCATTTGTGAAGCATTAACCTCATTTCTTGTTGATTGTATTCGACTTATTCCTTTACGTTTTTATTTTTCCTTTACATTGTCTTGTTGATTCTGCTTATGCTAATATAATTTGGAGGCGTTTTCGAAACGAACGCAAGCTGCAAGGTCGACGAGATTCGTTGCGTCGAAAAAATAAGAGTATGAGTTCTACAATAACAGCCATTCATCTTGGGGACTCTGTTACGAGTATTATGCAATTTATTTCTAAAGATAAGATGTGAATTATCGTTCTTCCCTGAATAGGCTGCAAAATATTCTCGACACTGGAAAGTGAAAGACGGCAAGGGAGAGCTCAGACCCTTCTAGTGAAAAATGTTCCTCAACTGAAAGAATACTTTCGTGAATATATAGAATAACGGGAATGCGAAAAGTGCATCCTTTTTAGACTAATTAATAAGAAATGGTATTAATCTCATTGCCTCTTTATCATTAGAAATTTGATAATTTAAAAAAAAAATACAACTACCAGGCAAAACAAGTTAAAATTGTGCCGAAGTTTCTTCAGCGGAATCGTGTTTTCTGTACAGCGTATAATGCTGCGTGAAACTTTCAGCCGCAGCCCATGAAACTCAGCCACGGTCCCGGTGGTGGCCTCAGCCACGGCTCATGAAATTCCCAGCCCGTGGTGGCCTGTGTTTTTAGTACCTATAGCGGTGCCAGAAGGACGATTATGGCTAACTTTAACCTTAAATAGAATAAAAACTACTGAGGCTAGAGGGTTGCAATTGGCTATGCTGGATGATTGGAGGGTGGATGATCAACGTACCAATTTGCAGCCCTCTAACCTCAGTAGTTTTTAAGATCTGACGGCGGACAGAAAAAGTGCGGCCGGACAGACAAAACCGGCACAATAGTTTTCTTTTACATAAAACTAAAATAGCTACTTACAAACACTACGAATAAATCACAATCCCACCGAACGAAAACACATGCAAATGAACAACCATCTCTGACTGCTTGCGAATCCAGTCTCAATAAATTCCAGTTAATGGCAAAAAAATTCACAAATTACTCTAAAAAAAAAAAAAGTTTCAAATAAACAAGTCCAGCTAAAGTGGAACAAACAACCTGGCATAATATTCAGATCTATTTTCAACGAGGGCTTTCAAACCTTTTCAAATTTGGTTTCTTTTTTCTTTACCGAACATTGTGACTGATTTCTGCTGGATTCAGTGCCTTCATTAAAACTGTCCTCTTGTTTTAACACATCACTGAATAAGACTTAAATATTCATGTCACTGGGCATTTTAGAAGGTGAGACGTGTCCGATACACAAATAGAATCAGAACCCCTTTATTGTTATTGCTATGGGCCAGAGCAAAATGCCTTTTAACTTGCATGGCTTGAGCTTCCACTCAACAGAATGGTGTGGAATGTGATGTAACTGAGATGAAGAAAAGAGCACGGCAAAAATGAAACAACTAAAGTTAGTGAGACCTTAATAATAACACGCACGCACGTACACAAACATACTCGTGTATATAATATATATATAGTGTATATATACACATACATATACAGTATATATAGTGTGTATATATATGTGTGATATATATATACACATAAATATATATATATATATATATATATATATATATATATATGATATATATATATATATATATAATCAGAAAAAGTGCAGAAATCAGAGCATCCACGTGCATCTTAACCAAGAGACCTCACCCACAATACTCGAAGACCGTGACAGCCAAGGTTCAATAACCACAGTTTGCCAACAACTGCCCCAGTTGTGTTTTGTCGTTATTTTCCTTCCACCATTAAATTTTCACGCCTTTAATTTCCTTCTCCTTATAGTCCTTTTTCTCAAGATATCTAGTTATCTATTTTTGTGAAGTGCCGTGTTATTCGGTTCCCGATTCCCTTGAGAGCGGCTGTCATGCTCTGAGACGCAATGACGTCAGTCAGGCCATGAACGGCAAGCTGCCAATACCCTCATTATCATTATCTTGATATTTTTCCTTCTTCTCCTGCTTCTTCTTTCCCTCCTCCTCTTCCTCCTCCTCCTCCTCCTCCCCTTAGAAGTCTCGACGCCTGATAACTTAAAATCATTCATTCATTCCTCCTCCCCTTCTTCTTCTTCTTCTTCTTCTTCTTCTTCTTCTTCTTCTTCTTCTTCTTCTTCTTCTTCTTCTTCTTTTCGTATATCCTTATATTCCTATTTTTCCAGTCCCCTGACCCCTTCTTTTTTTTATCATTACATCTCTTTTATGACCTCATTCTCATTTCCATCTTCTGTTCTTTTAATCTTAATACGGGTATTCTCTCTCTCTCTCTCTCTCTCTCTCTCTCTCTCTCTCTCTCTCTCAGGGCCTGTCTTGGTAATCTTTGATCACTGCCCTCTTCAATGTTCTTTCATTAATTCCCTAAGACTTTCCTATTGGCAAGTAATTCTGATTTTTCTATACCTGATATTTGCTGAAATCTGGGCATTCAAAATAGTTGAATAGCTTTTAGCTTTCTGTAAAAGAAAACTATTGAGATGGCTATTTGTCTGTCCGTCCGCATATTTTCTGTCCGCCCTCAGATTTTAAAAACTACGGAGGTTAGAAGGCTGCAAATTGGTATGTTGATCATCCACCCTCCAATCATCAAACATACCAAAATGCAGCCCACTAGCCTCAGTAGTTTTTATTTCATTTAAGGTTAAAGTTAAGCCCATAATTGTGCTTCTGGCAACGAGACAGGATAGGCCACCACCAGGCCATGGTTAAAGTTTCACGGGCCGCGGCTCATACAGAATTATACCGAGACCACTGAAAGATAGATCTGTTTTCGGTGGCCTTGATTATACGCTGTAGTGGCTGTACAGAAAACTCGATTGCGCTGAAGAAACATGTTTATAATCGTTTATTGAATTTAAACTGTAATTATCTTAGAATACAACATAATTTAGTCCGGTACTTGGCTCTACTTTTTAAAATCATTTACTTCAAATTATCTTAGATTAAGAAATAATTTAGTATGGTGCACAACTGCTTTTATAATCATTTCTTTATTCTAAATTATCTTGATACACGGCATAATTTAGTTCGGTACTTGCATATATTATCTGTAACCGTTTCTTATTTCAAATCGTAATTATCTTACATTACGAAATAATTTAGTATGGTATGTACATAACTCTATTTTATAATCGTTTCTTTATTCTGCTTTGTTATTATTTTAAAATACGACATAATTTAGTTCTGCTATTTTACAATCGTTTCTATATTTTAAATTGTAACTATCTTGCAGTACGACATAATTTAGTTACTGGCTCTAAAATTCCTCTAAGTACATCACTCCACGATTTGGTTGTCGCACCTTTTGGTATTATACCATTCCATCGTCCCAATTCTTGCTGATCAAATTAGCAGATTTTCGACAATGGGATACTAGGATAGGGCTTCAAATGGTTTACCTACGAGTGAAAAACGAAGGGGATTCCCCACGGAAAAACCCGAGAATAAAAAAATAAAAACTCAAGTTTCACAGAAAAAATAAACTTTCTACGCTAACAGACTGGAAATCCGGAGGGTGATAAAAAAATACCAGAAATGAAAGGCAAAAAATATCCAATATAATAAATTTTTTAGTTATTTCTTTTCAACTTAACAACCGTCACGACATTCTACTACACCAGAATCCAATATATATAATAAACAAGGTATTGCAGTTCACTTTACGCTCTTTTTCAGTAAAATACTTGCTGACAATTCAGTCAAAATAGTATGCTTTCACATTCACCGGACACGTGGTTTTACATCTGCTTGGAAATGCGCATAAATGCATGCGTACTGATAAATAGTAAAATATTCTAAAATTCTATAAACACACATACACAAAAGCGTAGACATTTTCTTACTAAATCAAAGTTACCATATACATACATATATATATATATATATATATATATATATATATATATATATATACATACATACATACATACATACATACATACATACATACATACATACACACAACTATCGATAAGATCAGCAGCGTAAATTCCGCAACAGCCGCCTAATCAAAAACCTGCCGATGTAAGACTGAATGACTTTCCAGAATTGCATTCTTTCGGACAAGGAAGGAAGCAAAATCTTTCGTAAAAACCAGATCACTAAGGAACTCAGTCTGGCAGGTAAAGAAACTCAGTCTGATGGGTAAAGTACTGTTGTAGCAAAGCCAACCAAAATATGAACAGAATGATTGGGTGAACATTTTAAAATGGATTTATATATAAAATATATTTATACATACAGTATATATAGACATCTGTATGTATGCATGTATTCAATCCATACATACGCACACACACATATACAATATATATATAGAAGAAGGACGGAATATAAAATTTAGGCCAAAGGCAAACGCACTGGGACCTAAGAGGGCATTCAGCGCTGAAAGGGAAATTGAGAGTAAAAAAATTTGAAAAGTGTAACAGGAAGAAAACCTCGCAGTTGTACTGTGAAACAACTGTAATGAGAGGGTGGAAAGTACGATGGAAGAAAGAGAATATGAACGGAGGTGCAGTAGAAGGAATGAAAGGGGTTTTGCAGCTAGGGGCCGAAGGGACGCTGCAAAAAAACCTTAAGCAATGCCTACAGTGCACCGCGTGAGGTGCAGTACGGTGATAATAAATATATCCAATAAAAAAATAAACAAGATCTCCCGAAAATATCCCAAGGAATTACGTTTTACCCATATTCCCCTTCTCTCCCCTTATTTCATATACTTTCACCTGACCTTTCGTTTGCACGGCGCGCGGAAGATGGGAAAAGAAAGATATTTTCTATTTTTGGTTCTCTTTGTTTACACTCCGTCCATTCCACCTTATGATCCTGGTTCATGTCACGCAACTTGAGACCCATAAATCACTACCTTGATTTTTATGATATACTCTGTCAGTGGTATTTCATTATTTGTTGATAATTCTACTTATGTGTAGTTACCCTTAGTGTTCTCGGTTTCTTGATGCCTTTCAGTCATTTTCTCAGAAATGCTGCTTCACTTTGAATAATAATAATAATAATAATAATAATAATAATAATAATAATAATAATTGTCTACAACGCCAGCTTCTTCTTACAAGTAAAGTATCCAAGGCCTCTTTATGGAGAGAGAGAGAGAGAGAGAGAGAGAGAGAGAGAGAGAGAGAGAGAGAGAGAGAGAGAGAGAGCAGGTTTTAAAAATCAAGGAAAAGTTATATGAAATATCAGAAGCTTAACAATCACTCCTCCAAAAAACAAAAACGTGAAACTATAAAGTAATACCCAATTCTCTCTCTCTCTCTCTCTCTCTCTCTCTCTCTCTCTCTCTCTCTCTCTCTCTATAGGCTAACCGAAATCATGAATTTTGGCGTGGAAAAATAAAGTGGCTTTTGTATTGAGCTGTCTCTCTCAATGGCCGACAAAAGTTGGATTAAGATCATTAGTCTTAGTTTTTGAGAACCACAAGTCTGAATAATGGAGTACAAAAAAAAATAGACGTCACGGTGTGGTGGACTTTTAAAGGTAATATTTATATATGTCGAATTATTTAGTTTGTTATATATATGTATATATATATATATATATATATATATATATATATAGAGAGAGAGAGAGAGAGAGAGAGAGAGAGAGAGATATATATACATACATGTATATATATAATGTGTATATATTTATAATATATATGTAATTATATATGTATATATATATATATATATATATATATATATATATATTAAAGTTCGGCATTCTAAGGCAACATTGGAATTAGAATATAAAATCTAGGCCAAATGCTAAGCACTGGGACCTCTGAGGTCATTCAGCACTGTAAAGGAAATTGATAGTAGGTAGGTTGAATGGTGTAACAGGAGGAAAACCTCAAAGCAGCTGCACTATGGAATAACTGTTAGGAGAGGATGGATAGCAGGACGGAAGAAAGACAATATTAATAGAGGTACAGTAAAAAGAATGAAAGGGGTTTGCAGCTAGGGACCGAAGGGACGCTGCAAAGAACCTTTAGTGATGCCTACAGTGGCCGCCGTGAGGTGCACTCACGGCACTATCCCCCTGCGTGGGGAGGGGGAGGGAGGAGTGGGGGGACGCGTCAGAGTCTCAAGTAATGCCTACAGCGCAACGAATGAGATGCACTGACAGCACACTGCCCCCTTACGGTTCTAAGGCAACAGTGAACGGCTATCTAAATTAGTATTGCACCTTCCAAACTTGAAGAGCCTCTCCATTATATGACCAAGACAGAAGACAGCAAATATCGAGCAATTACCAAGAGGAGAGCAACACGGAAAATGAAGTTGGTGAGGAAATTATAGTCATGAGTGGTTCCATTAAAAGCAATTAGGAACTGAAGAGGAAGTTTGTGTTTACGAGAGGAGGGGGGTGGGGAGAAGAAAGTCCTGATTAGCTCAGCTTTGCATGGCTAAGTTCCACGAGAAAGACTGCTTAGGGGATAAACTCGAGAGAAAACGGAAATTCTAGAACAATATAAGCCAAGAACGTTTTATTACTTTTCCTTCTAAAGCTACGCGCTTCGTGGCCTGCACAACACTGATGGATAATTTGACGTGCACCACTGACGCAATGAGGATTTTAAATAAATTCGTCCACTTAGAATATATCTAAAAGTAGGCCTATGCTTCTGCTTGAAAACGATATTACCACCATGTTCACTATAAAGCTATTTTTGCTTACCGGAGGAACATGACCGTTTCAATTTTTTTTCCAAAACAATTCAGTCCCTTCTACTAACTGCTACTTTGAAAGTCGAAGTTTATATATATAAAGTTCATCTGGCAACGAAGAAAATAGAAAAAAGGGATAATATACCATAACTGCAAACGATATACTTTGCCTAAGCCTAAAGAGATCTAACTGGACGATCCTTTTACACATGGAATGTTTCACAAGAATTCCTAAAATATCAACCGTAAACAAAAATAAATTAAAACCACATGTATACAGTACGCCTATTAGAGGAATGCATTTCGTGTTCCTAATGATACATATAGGCCTAGGCTAATGTAACTTGTACAAAAACATGACTCTCAACAATAGACGTGAAAAATTACAGTGAAGAATGAAAAAACAACTCAAAATCACGCAAAATGCCGAAAATAATTAAGTAGATCAAAGTTCCAGGTGTACTTACCATTCTGCTACGGTAAATCCTGCTCAGTAGTCTTCCTGCCTTGGACCCTCCCGCCCTACAAATCTGAATAGAAAACGGTAACCATTTAATGATCAACTATACAAAATGAAGAAAAATACTATTTTCATCGACTTTTAATTACAGCATACGGCACATTTTGAGCACGATGGTTTCAATACAGCAACTTTACGTTCAGAGTTAATTATGAATTTAGCAAATGATCTACAAAAAATAAATGAAGCTCAGGCCGACGTGTCTAAGCATAGCCTTCCATAACAAGCCAACCATGGAATTATTTTCCAAGACATATTTCAACAACGATAATTCTAAATCTCAGCGAAAGTGTGCAAAGAACATAATATTAGTCTTAGCTTACCTCTAAATCACTTTCAATATGACAAAAATTGGACGAACCGGCCATTCTCCTCCTGAACCAATTACTTATGGCTCGTTGTGTATCAATTCACACCATAAAATACTTAGCTGTGTCATTTCTCAGATCCCCAGTTTCACTTTTAGGAACAGCGACGAACGGAGAAGTCTATTAGTGTTCGAAGACGACGTGAAGTGCTCTGGGATATTGTAATATCACGATATACACCGCCAAAAACACGTTCACTTTGGATAGGTACAAATTACGGTTCTTATCAAGGTGTATAGCACAGCACCCACGGAGTAGTAATACAAGTAACGAAGAGTTGCTGGCTATTCACGTCACATTGAGCATTTTTTAATGGGTTTCCTTTTGTTTTACCTCTTTTAGAATAAATTCTTAGATAACAAATAATTGTTGCATTTGTTTAAGGCGGTGATACGAATGAAATTACAAATACTACAGGACATACATATAGGAACTAGTTTTTTTGCGGAGGTAGTGTTACAGGGTTGTAATCGTAGGCTTCACACACTGCAACGAAGATTTTCGATACCCTATAGCATAATTCATTTTAGAAGTACAAAAATGAGGTTAAAAATGGTAGACATTATCGTTTTTGTTAAGATTTTACTTACTGAACAGCGAATGGCTGCAATGGAGTCGTCACCGGAACAATAATAAACCAATGTGGGCACCAATTTCTCATATGTTTTTGTGAAGAGCAGAGGGCTGATTTGTTTGAATACGAAAGATGGCGCAATTCTCACTCCAGACAGTACTCAATATTCATTTTAATTCAAGTATTTTGCTTAATATATCCAATTTCGTGAAAAGAGTCACCAATTAGGATGTTACATTTTCAAGCTTTTTAGCTAAAATGCCTCGCATAAATTTAATGCTAATGGTGAAACTGATAACTATTATTTTACAGCATAGTAATTATAAGAATAATTACATCTCAGAATATGTGATACATAACAGTTTTACTAGCTTTGATAATCATGTTTCTACTGCAATTATTTAACTGTAATTACATATGAAGAGGATATGACTTATGGCCGTTCCCCGAAAAATCTCGGTTCCGGTTGAGCTAAGCAGTTAATTATATATAATACACTTACATACATATAAATACATGGAGCGTATATGTATATATATGTGTGTGTACACGTGTGTGTATAATTGTTATATTTGTGCAAATGGTATGCACTATAGCCATTATTTTTAGCCTTTTACATTAACTCCAGTTTTGCTGTCTAACACCTCCAACAGTTACTTCATAGAGCAACTGTAGGGTTTTCTCCCAGTTCCACTATTAGATCAATGTATTTCATCTACTTCTGGCTCTCTGTATCTTGTTGGACAGCCGCTCCAGTTCCTAATTTTCACTGTCTTGAGAGTTGAGAGCTGAGTGGATGGAAATACCCCAGTGCTTGGCTTGACAGACTAAATTTCATATATACAATTAAGTTGGACGCAAATTATAAGCATTAATGGTCAAAAGAGCCATTTATCTATTCAGAAATTTGCATTCTTCCTCTTCTGTGAGACTAAACTGTACAGACAAAAATACGAGAAAGTATTCAAGAAGACTCAAAGTAAAGCACTACCAAATGGCGCCAAATGAATTGCGAATATAGTACTACCAACTGGCACCAAATGAATCGCCAATTTTCTCATAGCAAAGGAATGATTAGCAAGTGCAAGAATCCCCCAGAAAAGCAAAAACTTCCACAAAAACCCAGAAACCGCTGGCAAGAGATGAATTTTCTTTCCGCCCTGACAGATAACCGCAAAGGACAGAGGAAGTTGCGCCATAAATTGACTTCTAGAGAAGAAGAAGAACTCTTCCAATGGGGTCGTTCATTGCAAACAATGGGCGATATATTCTCGTAACTTTAACAAAGAGCCAGACGTTCTTCGGCTAATAAAATATAGGCTTCCTTGACCGCTGTTAGGTCATTAAAGGCTACACAATCCACGATAGTCAATCCCGTTGCCTCGTCATCTCGACTAGATCTATAGAAGTTGCGAAAGGGGGAAACTTTCTTAAAACTGCGAAAGAACTCCTCGGATTTTGGATCGGAAAGATGCCCAGATTATCCCTTCTTCTCGACAGTGGGGGCCATTTGATTTCTGTGAAAAATATGTTGATTGCGAAACTTGTATTGTGTGAATGAACTTTGTTTGTTTATTGCTCTATCGTCTTGCACGTTTCAGCCGATAAACTTTCTTCCTTCTTGTGGAAACCGCCCCGATTGGCTGTATGAAAAAAATCCCATTTCGAATGAGTTACTGTGCTCGTTTTTTTTCAACGCTCTTCTGGACATGCCTAAGTTTTCGAAATTACCTGCCATTACCCTGCCTTTCCTTTCCTTTAATTGCAGGTAGCTGAATATCCGGTTAGGTATATCCAAATTCTATCATTACCTTCCCTGGGTTGTAGGTAGATGGCGTTGAAGTCGTCCCTTACCTAACCTAGATTAGTATGGCCAATTTAGGTGAATCATTTTGACTTGGCTTTGATTGTTTTGAATTGGTTTACAGCAAAATTGGTTAATAATGATATCGACTGAGGTCAGATTTGGTATAAGTTAAATGTATGTTGCATTTCAGATGGTATTCAGCAAAATATGGGACGCTTCAATATCAATCCTTTCATCATCTTGAACTTAGAATTCACTATCAGCTGACCTATTTACAAAAAATAAAAACCTTCTTTACCTGAATTTCAGTCTAATATAATTATATTCTGTCTTTGTTTTTCCGGAGGATAAACGGAATAAAAGAGATTGTTTGTATTTATCTGTCCTAATGTTTTTCAAGTCTCTCGAGTGTAATCGAGACATTGAAACGACTTAAATTTCCGATATGGTCGTCTGTTAGTGAAATCGACCATATTCATAACTTCAAACTCTGAAGGGTCTCCCCCCGGCCCACCACCCACCCCTCTGCCTTGGTGAGAATTTTGAACACCATCTCAGACTTGACATTTGAGGCAACGTCTGAAAAAGCCTCCTATTGAATTATTTATGAAAACTGGCGTCACAGTAGCCGTGGTCATCTACACTGCTCTCTCTCTCTCTCTCTCTCTCTCTCTCTCTCTCTCTCTCTCTCTCTCTCTCTCTCTAATCCTCATACTACTTCCTTCTTATCTCTTTATTTTCATTCATTTATATTTAGCCTGATCCCCTAAAAATATAGCTGCTGCGTTTATAGAAAAAAAAACCGATGCCACATCTCCAGATCTCACTGACGTCAAATGGCGGCCACTGAATGGGATTAAGGAAAAGTGGCAACGTCTCTACTGAGGACTGTTCCATCATTAAGGGGATGGCTTATAGTAACTAAGGAGGCGTCTCCTATAAGCTGCTTATGAGGAGGACGATTAAAAAGGAAGATTCAATTTTTCCTGTAATGGTAAATCTCTCTCTCTCTCTCTCTCTCTCTCTCTCTCTCTCTCTCTCTCTCTCTCTCTCTCTCTCTCTCTCTCTTGGGAGACATCGACTAAGCAATTTTTGCTTAATCAGGGGTGAACCATTCGTCAGATTACTCTCTCTCTCTCTCTCTCTCTCTCTCTCTCTCTCTCTCTCTCTGGGAAGACATCAACTGAGCAATTTTTACTAAATAAGGGGTGAACCATTCTTCAGATTATCTCTCTCTCTCTCTCTCTCTCTCTCTCTCTCTCTCTCTCTCTCTCTCTCTCTCCTAAAAACGTAAAGACAAAAAATAAGAAGGTATAATAGGCACTGGGAAGACAGTATACCAATCAACTTTACGAACAAAGTTTCAGGAAGAGGTGTCAACTTCTATCACAGAGCGTAAAAACTGTAGTCGCATAGGCTAGAAGTTTTGCAGGAAATATATCTTTTCTCATGAAACTCATTTGTTGTGACTAACTAATCATGATGTCAGACCTAGAATCTATACAAACTAAACTGAAAAAATTAAATGGTGTTCCCCGTATGACTATAAAATTGAAGGAAAGAAACCTCTCTGCCCCAAGATGATGATAACCGCCCACACGGCAATCTCGGAGGGATTATGACATTAGGAAATCCGCCAAAACGCGGTTCAGATCGGTGGCCTAGTTTTCTAAATTCAAACACAGAAACAGCTATAGAAGACAAGTTTCAGATCCTCAGTTCATTGTTTCCTCTTACGACCTTGTATATACATTCCACTAAAATTGAGTCACTATGCGCATAGGCCTAGTTTTATTTCGTCAAATCTTCATATCTATGACTTTTAATACCGTGCAAGGAAGCGTCCATTCTTAAGTCACCGATTCAAGGAAGTAGCATTGTTAAAGCTCTTTATAAGTTTTCTCGTATTTTTCGAGCTCTCAAATCAATTTCATTTTAGGAAATAGACAATGGAAGTTTTTGCGTCAGATATTATGTGCACTGGGTATCTAAACGTTCAATCGAAACTTGACGTAATTTTTACGAGTAATTTTATAACTAAACTAAAGACCTCCAGATGATGACTTTTCGTATTTAAACTCGATAATACATTTTATGAGGAAAAAATAACAAGCCGTGGAATGCTATTTCTGTTTGAAGAAACGTGTTTTCCTCAGTTTATTGATAGACCCAGTAGCCAAATACATACTTGTAGAAAACGAGTATGCGTCGTAGAATACGAATATTATGTGAAAAATTGTCATTTTAAGGGAAAAGGGACAAAAAAAAGAATAGGCAAACGATATTACGGAAAAGGCAGAGAAGAAGAATAGGGAGACAATATTCATGAAAAGACAAAAGAAGAGGAATATGTAGACAGTGTTAAGGAAAATGCAGAGAAGATTATACAATATTCATGAAAAGACGAAAGAATACATAGACAACATTAAGGACAAGACAGAGAAGATTACATAGGCTATACTAGGGATCGGCCAGTGAAGGCGGATATGTGTAGACAATATTAGAGAATAGTTATAGAAGAAGAATAGTCAGACAATATAGAATACGATCGAGCAAAAGAAGGAAGAGACATGGTGTGGATAAAAGGATAAAAAAAAAAAGTGCCTACCATCAGAAAAAAATAGTCGATGTTGCTGATAATGAAAACGATAAGGCTTAAACAAATTGTTACAGAACAGTTTTTTCTTTCCGTTATTTTTTTGTTTGATTTTTTTATCTTTTGAAATAAAAACAACCACTGTGTCGTTATCAAAACTGAGACGATCTTTCTCTTGAGTAAAATATATAAAAACAAATGAAAAATGCGCCGAAGTTTCTTCGACGCAATCGAGTTTTCTGTACAGCGTATAATCAAGGCCACCGAAAATAGGTCTATCTTTCGATGGTCTCGGAATAATGCTGTATGAACCGCCGGCCCATGAAACTTTAACCACGGCCCGGTGTTGGCCTATCCTGTATAACCACGATTTGGCTAACTTTTAAATAAAAATCACTGAGGCCGGAGGGCTGCAATTTGGTATGTTTGATGATTGGACGGTGGATGGTCAACATACCAATTTGCAGCCCTCTAGCCTCTGTAGTATTTAAGATCTGCGGGCGGACAGAAAAGGTGCGGACAGAAAAAGTGCGGACGGACAATCAAACCCGGCACAATAGTTTTCTTTTCAGAAAACAAAAAGGAATAAGAATGATGAACTTTAATTAATATTGACCTTTATCATCGACTGATCTTCAATGAACGCATTGTATACTCATCACTAGAAACTGAAACGCATTACGGTGTGCATGTTTTAGAAACAAAATCTCCCATGATGAGATCTGAAAAAAAAAATTGCCTTTAACCCAGGAACGAAATTAAAGATCACAATCTTCATTAAAAAAGGAAAAAGGGTCCAAAGCTTCTCCCAAGAGAATGATTTGTGTGTATCTTTCTTTTTCTGAAATCATCACTGAGTAAACAAAGCTCCAGCAATCACTGAGGATAATGAATGAGACGTCGTTACGTCATGATTGTGAATAATAATCCGTTTCCGTCGTTTTTTTAGCGGTCTGGGAAAGAGAATATATAGTTCGGACATAAACAAATATTTCTTTGGGAAACTTCAGAGAACAAATTAGATTTTGAGGGCATGAAATCGCTGGAAAAAGTTTGGCTGTTTTATGCAGATTTGAGGGTTCGAAATATTCCTTAATTACTCAGTGCAAAGAGAACTCCTATATATCAAGTCACCGACAAATACCCGAGCTTTTAAATAGGTCAGCAGGTCAGCATGTGTGTTTGAGTCACTCGCGTGTAATCGATCTTGAAGCCTGTAATCTCTTTCTCTGTGAAATTCATATTTTTCTTACGCATGCAAGATTCGTGTATACCAAGGAACCTTTCGATATAATTATTATATCTGAGGGAACTTTGTGTACAACTCATGAGAGCAGAAAAATCAACAGCAATTCAAACGTACAAACACACGCTCCCTGACTCACAAAACACAAACACACACATACACAAGAGATTTATCTAATTTATCTAAGGCACTTGAGCTTTTTTTTTTTTTTTTACATTTTTACTAAGAAAGGGCCACCCCCTGAAGACATGAGATATCGGCCCTCAGTTATTTTCTTATCTCTGGCAGTACAAAGAGTAATTCTCCTAATGAGGGAACCCTGCCTTATCTGAAACCGTAATTTCGCATCTAATAGTCTGGCTCCCCACTCAGCTAAAAAAAATTTCATTCTCTCTCTCTCTCTCTCTCTCTCTCTCTCTCTCTCTCTCTCTCTCTTCCAGCTTTCCAGCCTGCATCAGATCTCCATCTCAGTTTCTTTCCATCCAGTTTGTTTCCTCTCTCTCTCTCTCTCCAGCCTCTCTCTCTCTCTCTCTCTCTCTCTCTCTCTCTCCTCTCTCCTTTCCAGCCTGCGTCATCCCAGTTCTTTCCATCAGGCTATATTCTCTCTCTCTCTCTCTCTCTCTCTCTCTCTCTCTCTTTCCTCTCTCTCTCTCTCCTTTCCAGCCATCCATCCCAGTTTCTTTCCATCAGGCTATATTCTCTCTCTCTCTCTCTCTCTCTCTCTCTCTCTCTCTCTCTCTCTCTCTCTCTCCTTTCCCAGCCTGCGTCACATTTCCATCCCAGCTTCTTTCCTCAAGCCTATTCTCTCTCTCTCTCTCTCTCTCTCTCTCTCTCTCTCTCTCTCTCTCTCCAAAGGTTTCTTTCCCATTTTGGTAATGTTCATTGAAGAGTCTCTCTCTCTCTCTCTCTCTCTCTCTCTCTCTCTCTCTCTCTCTCTCTCTCCTTTCCAGCCTGCGTCATGTTTCCATTGCAGTTTCTTTCATCAAGGCTATTTTTTCTCTCTCTCCTTTCCCAGCCTCGTCACATTTCCATCCCAACTTTTCAAGCCTATCTCTCTCTCTCTCTCTCTCTCATCTCTCTCTCTCTCTCTCCCCTCTCTCTCTCTCCTTCCCAGATTACACATTTCCAGAAAGTCTTATGACTAAATAAAAGATTCTCTCTCTCTCTCTCTCTCTCTCTCTCTCTCTCTCTCTCTCTCTTACTCAGATATCTAGTCTGCATCACATTTCCATCCCAGCTTTTCATCAAGGCTATTTTTTCTCTTTCTACCATCACGTCAAGGATGTCTGGAAACGATTTAAGCGATACGAAACTCTTCTACATGTGATCTCGATGGCTTTTTCTCCTTATATTACATTTATAAGTTAACTGGGCGTCTTATGACTAAATAAAAGATTATATATATAGAAAATCTACATGTGACTTTTTACCAGATATCTATGTGACTGCAATAGGCAAGGAAGCCCTCTTAACTTCTTGGATTCTAAACATCTTTTTGGATACGCTTGTCACTACAGTTATTAGTAATTGCCATTTGGGTTTATAAGAGAGAGAGAGAGAGAGAGAGAGAGAGAGAGAGAGAGAGAGAGAGAGAGAGAGAGAGAGAGAGAGAGAGAGAGATTTAAATATAGGTCTTATAATGCTTATAGATCTTATAATGCTTACATACTTTGAAAATTGGTCTTTCATTTCCTAGTAATGATGGTAACTTTCTACCAGAGTTAATTTCAATAACGGCAGTTTAAGACTATCAGGTAATAATAATAATAATAATAATAATAATAATAATAATAATAATAATAATAATAATAAAGAAGAAGAAGAAGAAGAAGAAGAAGAAGAAGAAGAAGAAGAAGAAGAAGAAGAAGACTATTTGGCTGTGTACTTCAATAAATTAATTAACCAGAGAGAATAGCATATGCAAATGAAATATCCACAAATCTGACAGTGTATCCTAATAAAAAAAAAAAGTATAGGATCTGTGTACGTGAACACGTGGTCAAATGAGAGTCCACTATCAAGACGAAATAGTTTTTCATGCTGTACAGTACTTGCCATTTTAATAATGCAATAAAAACAGTTTATATTTATTTCATAAGAGAAGTGAGGAGGAAACACAGGCCCAAATTGGCAGTTGTGCGAAAACTCATTCGCCCCTGAAGTAAAAAAAGAAGAATAAAAGTCGAATCCATTTAATTCACAATTGTTCATCAGCATCAGTGTTGTTTCGGAAGCGCAACTGCTGCTGGGGACTTGTTTGCGTAACGAATTTTCCGCTCTAATTAGACCGCGGCATAATGAGGTTTAAGCCCTCTCTTGAGGCCTCCGAATCCTGATTGTTGATTTTAGAGATGATGACGATGATTCTGATGGTGATGATGCCATTTTAGCAAAATGCATGGCCTTCAGTTCCCTGTGAGGCTGTGGGCGAGAAGTAAAGTGTTTTCACATGCACTGAACTGACGCATAAGTTGTCAGACACCAGAATATCTATCGAATACATTAATCATAATGGCGAAGAAGTTTGATTACCAGGGAAATATTTACTCTATTTACGTGAGAGAGAAAGCGAGGCTTGTTCATACTGCGTAGAACCCAACGTCAGGAAAAATGTTCAGGTGCCAATAATATGTAGAAAATAGCACTGGCAGATGTCATCGATAAAATACACATGACATTCGTGTAATTTCTTATTATTTCTTCGTCTTCATTTAAATCTCTATTCTAGATTTTTTTATTTATGAAAAATATTGTCATCTCATTTTTCCTGTTTCAGCAATATTTCAGGATGAAATTGCCTGACTCATTCCAGTCCCCCAAACAAACTTTTGGTGATTTCATTTACTGTTGTATAAATCTAAATCTTCCTTTGAGTTCTGGTGTCGGTGAAGCAAATACTTCTTGAATAATCTTTCTCCATTATTAGAGTTCAAAGTTAATTTGGTCATTAGTATAAGCAGCCATTCCAGGCAAAGGACATATGGGTCCCCTTGGGGGTCCAAGCAAATTTGAGGAGAGTCCGAAGGCTTAATAGGGGCACTGGTAATTGAACTAATGAAATACTCAGGCAGCAAGTTCCATTTGAGTTAACAAATGTCTAATTTATTGCAGGTTTTTTCATATAAGTTTTCTCTCATATGCTACAACGTTATAGCAGGACAGCTATGTAACCTTTGAAATAAACATCTTAAACAGTAAATACGGCTTTTAAATTCATCAATCAGGTTATCTTCAGAACATCTATTTGTGTCAAAAGATTTTTCAACGTTGCATTGGATTAAATAAACCTAAAACTATTAATGAAAATAATTCAATTTTAATATAAAATACGTATATGACTTATTTTTGTTGAGGAAACATCTTGTTTATTTAAAGACATGAAATTATATAAGTATTGTCATGGCCGTGGTCTTTTTTTTTTAATTGATTAAAGGTGACTTTCTTGGGAAATTTCTATTCCGTCTATGTCTTTTTTTAGGGTTTTGCCGTAATTATTGTATTTCATCACTGTTTTTTTATCAACTTTCATTTTAGGATGGAATTTCAAGCATATGCTATGACCAATATAAAATTTCTAAACTTAGAGCATTCTGCACTAAGTTAACAATAGCTCTCATTTACGAAACAAGAAGAGGAAGAAAAGACTCAATTGAAAAGTAAACAAGTGGAATTAAGATACGAAAAACCCCTACAGAAGAAGGAAACATTATATAACACGTGAAATCAGTGTTTTATAAAATAATGGGTAAAGACCGAAAGAAATAAATCTAAAATGTTTGTAAGTTATGAAGCGCCAAAAGCCATTGTTGTGTGCCCGGAACTGTGATTGTAAAGTAAGCACTGAGAAACGGAGAGCAAGTAAATACAAAATCCTACAAAAGATGGAAACGCTAAATAATGTGACAAATCACTGTTATATAAAAGAATTGAAAAGAAACCGAAAGTAAAACCCATAAAATCACTTTTAAGTTCTATAAAAGCTTCGGTATCTGGAGCTATCGTTGACTGCGCGTAACTGTGTTCGTGAGGAACCGAGTAACAGAGTCCACGAAATTTAATCTCGACTTTGTAAATTATAGTTTTTATATTATGCCCAAGTTCCTGCGTGATATCATCATCATCGACTTTTGAACAGCAATAAGATAATCGCCGTTGCTTGCCCATGAAATGCCCGCGTGCCCTTGTTGCCATGACAGTAGGTTATCATCATCTTGTGCTGGATGAACCATAGCCTAAGCTTATCAGTATAGAAGACCCTTTAGGACTGTATTGTAAATATACTGTAGCTGAAGTGCCCCAGGGCGAGACCTTATCTCCCAGCCTATAAATCTGACTTGGGTAATACTAATAATACTACGAATACTTTGGTTTTTAGCTAGGTATATGAACCGCTTATTTGTCCTGGTATTATTTTACCGTAAATCATTAGATTAGGCCATGGCTGTTGCATTCAGGACTTTGAAATAGCCTAGCATAGGCCTATAAGTAGCCTAGTGTTTGTGAAATTCGTTTCGGTAGCAAGTGAGTACTTGTAGAGGTAGATCTAAGTAGTAGCTCCATGTCGGGTATTACTTTTGAAATTGACTTTTTCTATAGTATTTTGGATGCTTATCAAGAATTTACCGTTACATTATGTCGCTCGACTGTAATTAATATGTAATTAACCTCAGAACTGATTATATTTTGCTACTGCGCTTGTGCAGTGTCATAGGGAAACTTTTGCTAAAAAGTGTAGTTTCCTTCACCTGGGGGTCTGGGGGCCAGAGCCCCTTGCCAAGTAACATAGCCTACTAGGTTAGATTAGGTTAGGTTAGGTATGTTAGGTTAATATGGTTCCTTGTATATTAGATTTCCTTAGTCAGTCCCTTCTTGAATATTTGGCTCCCTAATGTCTCTTGTATTCGCAGAACCATTCCATACAGTCCGTGCAGAACTATTACTTAGAAATACCTTTTTAGAGGTAGTGGACTCCATCCTTTTACCTTACAATTTGGGGGGCCTCATTGGGAAAGCAGTGGGGTTTTTTGGATGGGGGAAAATGCGACATGAGTGAAATGCAGGAATATCAATCCTATTGATGGTTCTCATTTAGAATTAGGCCTAGGTAAGTTTATGGAATGTTTTGAAACTAATTATGTATCCTACTAGGGTAAGGACCTGGTACTATAGGTTAGGTTAAATGTGGTTGGATAGGTCATTTTCTGGCGAAACAAACATCAAACGTTTGAGTCACACATGAAAAGATAGAAAATTAGGCCAATATTTTATATTTTCAAGTCCAAAACGCGATAATGGTTTAAAGTCAAATTTTATCATTTTTCCAGCTGTTACTTGTGTTTTATGTTTCTAGGCTAACGATTGCTCAAAACAACTATGGGTGACCCAATTGGAGAACCAGGGTTTTGTTTGGGGGAAAACCAAAGCACAAATGCAGTGCACCTGTTAAAAAGTTAGGAAATGCATAAATCATAACATAGGCCTAATCGGGCAAAATATTATTGAAGTCACACAAGGCAACATTTGCGCCAGGTCAAATTGCCTAGTCACCAAACAATGTTAAAGCATGGAAATTTAGATAGAATAGATATGCATCCTAACCGAGCCTTCCCTAACCTAACGTAACTTAACTGACAAGGCTGGGTCCTTACCTGGCATTGGGTCTTTGCCCTAAACCTCCGCAGGTTTTGGTTTGTGGTAAGTCAAAGCCCTAATGACCTCTTCACACTAGACTAATACACCTCATGATTCTTTTTCTTTTCTTCTGCATTAATTGTAGATTTGCTTTCTTTTGTATTTTATTTACATCATTAAAAATTAACTTTCTTGTCACTTATAGCTTAGCAAGTGTTTGTCATATGGCTGCTGAAGCTTTACCTAGGCCTATATTACGTCCTTCTTCCCTGCATTGGATATAAAAACAAAAATGAATTGTTCATGTTTAAGAGCAAATTTTTCCTCCATTTCATGTGTAGGCTTAGGTAAATGAATTAAAGGCACTCAGTGTTTGAATGCAATTGCAGAAGGCATAGACTCTTTTTAGTCATAGACATATCCAGCTAGTTGTACGAGCTAATGTGATTAGTGCTGTGTTGATATTTTTCCGTTTCGTATTCTTTCTAAGGCATTATATATTTTTCTTACTTTTCATGTTATTTAACACCATTTGATGTGCTGCCTAATTGTTAATGCTTTTGTTTTCGTAGTTTTATCAGAAAGAATAAATCTACCTCATTTTTTATAAATTGACAAATCTTTTTCAAGGTATAATTGGCAACATGAACCTTCCAGTTAATTTTGGTTTTGGTAGTAAATTTCTCAAATAATTGTATTTTTTTTTTTGCTGTTTTCTCATTGGTTATATTAGCCTACATTTGGTACAGTTGTTTTAACCCCTTGAAACAACACTAACTAGTTATGTTTCTTAGACTATAGTCTTTATAGCCTAGATGACAAATTTTTTCAGCCTAATTTCTCTGCTAGAAAATGACATGTATGATTATCAGACTACATGTTTTTTGCATTGTGTGATCTTATTTTTTATTGTATTTGATGCAGCCTAATAGGTTTTGATAGTGGCCCGGATGTTGGTCGGAAGGCAGAGGAACCATATCGCTCTTGTGAGGTCGAACATTCTTGGGCTTTACACTGGAGTTGAGTTCTTGCAACATCAGTAGGGCCTAAAGCTGTCCCAGGATGCCCTTGCTGTCATATCCCCCAGTGGAGTGGTCAGGAGGCCAAGGGCATGGTGGGTGTGGTTAGGCATTGGTAGGGAGCACTCAGGTCTTAGGAACTGGCGAAGGTCATCTTAAGCAATCGTCTCACACTGTGTCCAGTTAATGTGCGATAAAAGGAAGAAGGTGTCTGTGATAGCCTGAAGGACATACAGTAGTCTGCCTTATTTTTGGGCTTGTGATGTTTCAGAGGTAGAATTGTATTTCTGCTCCTTGGAATCAAACAGTTCAGTTGTCAAGAATGGATGCAGATGGAGGTTGATTGCGTTCTTGTTTGATATTTCGTCCTGTAGACATCCCATGATATTTTTCCTTGCCATGTCATCTCTATGGCTGTATTTAGTCATTAGTCACCAGGGCTGATGCAAGAACCATACTGAGTGTACTGTGCTGCTGAGATAATCTTTAAATGCTTTCAGGAGAGAGCTAGTCAGAACTTAAGTGCCATATTTAGTTCGTTAGTGGCTTTGGTGTCAGTAGGCATGGCTGTATTTAGTTCGTTAGTTGCCAGGGTTTGATGCAAGGACAATGTTGTGTCTGGTGAGCGGAGAATGACATTTTGCTTTCAAGAGAAAGCAAGCCAGAGCTAAAGCAGCCTGTTTAGTCTGTTAATGATTTTCAGTTGATAAGGCATGGCTGTATTTAGTCAGTTGGTCACCAGGGTTTGATGTGAGAAGCATGCTGGTCTACCAGGTTGCTCCGAGAGGTCACCAGTTTGATTTGTAAAAAATATATACACAGGAGTGCTAGGAGTCAACTGATTTATTGCCAGGATCTGACCTGCTTGTGATATATGCAGATAGACGTGTGGTTACAAGTGGTCAGTCAGTTATGCAACCAAGACCTAGTGACAGGTGATCTGAGTGACATAAACGTGTCAGTGAGGGAACTCTGTGATTGGCTGCTTAACCTGGGTTTGGCAGTGAAGTTGGCAATTTACTGTACATTTATTTTGACAAGAAATGCCACATACATGCAAGCAGTATGGGGAAGGTTCTCAAGTCTTATATGACATAAAGGTACTGTCGAACCTTTTGTATGTATTTTCAGTCATTTTGTATCACCAGACTTTCAAGTTGTACACAGGATGTCTTGAAGGCAATCAAATCATTTTGTTATATCAATTCAGTGAATAAAATATAAGAGCTACCAAACTTTGAAAGGACTACTATTCATGGTTAACCAAAGTTAAAAGTTGGTCTAGTATGAAGCACCCTAAATCAGGAGCTATTTTCATGTTATTCATTGTAGTTTTGTTAATTTTTGAGTTCTAAATATTTTCATCACTTGAGAGTTCTATTCTGTAGAAACTTCGTAATCAAGTTTTGGCATTTTTGCATAGCTCAAGGGTTATAAAGAATAAACAGCTGTTATTATATTGTACAGTATTTACTTGCCAGATCCCACTAAACTTACTTTCTGAAGTAAGGCAAAGTAAAAGCATATAACAAGAATTGAAAAGAGGCCAAAGTGAGTGAACAGAAAGGAGATGGAAAAAAACGAAGCTGGTGTTGGAAAGATACAGCAAAGAATTTTGACTGACTTTAGTGTAAGGCATAAGGCCCATGGTATAGGAAGTCTTGGTACCTCTTGCATTGAGCATGTGTGTTGTTTATTGTAGTTTAATATATTTATCTATAATTATAACTGGTTTGTCATCACTTAGGACAATTTTAACTTTTCTAGAATGTTTTCTTTTTATAGGTGATGTTATAATTGTGTGTGTAAAACTTTATTTTTATTCTGTGTATTATTATAATTGTGTGGTAATCATCAGGTGCTGTCACTGTAATCTAAAAAAAGGAAATTTGTCTTTTGCATAGTAGTTTATCACAGCCAAGAGCTGAGAGCATGTTTCCATCATTTTATTAAAATTAAAAATGACTTTACCAGGAATTCATGGGATTATATAAGGTCCTAAATATTACTTGATATTTTTGAAGAAACTATATTTTATTGATGTATTCAAGATAATTGTGAAATACCTATAACAAGTTTCTTTGGTTTTATAGGGACATGAAGGTTGTCGGCATAATCGGAGCGGGGGTCAGCGGTTTATGTGCCATTCGCCAAACTCTTGCTTCTGGTTTGACTCCAGTGGTATGGGAGCAGTCGGCAGATCTAGGAGGAACATGGAGGTTATCAGATGACGTTGGAGTGGACAAATTTGGGCTTCCTGTCCATTCTAGCATGTACCAGAATCTTAAGTAAGTTATTAAATGTTCCTGTTACAGTACTGTATAGTACAAGTTCAGTAATTGTATGTGCCCATGCAACAAACAATCCTCTCATAAACTTTTGCTTTTACTTCTAGTTGGTTACGTAAAATGAAGAGCTAATTTCTTACTTAAACAAATGAAAAAGCTATTAATGAGCTTGAGACTTCTTGCCAGCAGAGGTGAATCTCATTTCTCACGTGGTGCACTTTTTCATTTCAGCTTCATTTTGGGGTGTGAATGTGTGTGTGAGAGAAGTTTGCATCTGGAATGCATTTTCACCTGAGTTAATGGTTTATAGTTTTTGCATGGCTATTCTTAATACTGTATATGATTTGTATCCTTCTCAAGACCAGATAGGGAAGGTTGTAGTCAGGAAGGGCAACAGCCTGTAAAACGTTTGCCAAAACAAATTATGAAATGAGCTGTTGACTGAGTGTCAGAAACACCTGGTAACAGCTCATTAAAAAAGGGTGACCCCAACCAGAAAAGCTGAGAAGATGATGATATTTGGTTGTTCTGGTTATCAAATGTTGTCTTGAGGGTGATGCTGCAGTTCTGATATTAAAAATTGCTGACCCTAGTGAGAGCTCCCTAATGGTGCTCTCTGGAGACTGAAATGGCTTCAGAGGATCTAAGACCCTGAAATTCTTGACATCATAGGGTGAGAAGAGGTCAGAAAGAATCTTGGTTGCCTTGTCTTGTTTCTGTACGATAGGAAACTAAGCTTTCTTGTCTCTTCTCACTCCCCAACCAACTCCTTTTGATGATTGTTCAGGTTTGCCAAAACTGGCTCTGCTTTCTACTGATTTTCATAAGTTCCTTATCCTCCAAGGTCAGGTCAGTCATTGACTCCTTACTCTCTTGGAGAGCAAGGTTCCCTTTTTTCCTACCTCTGTGTTTATATTATGCTTCCATCGGGAATCAAAGCCCCATGCCCCTGGGATTTGGGAGGAAGGTGATGTAAGCACTAAGAATTGGATAGGGTGTTCATCTCTGAACTTGCTGGTTTTCATTGGGCTATCATCCCTCCTTTCGAAGAAGAATCCTACCCTTTGAATGCTTTTGACTTTTCTGTACCAGTTTTTTTTTTTTATTATCTCTGGGAACTTGCTGGATTATTTGTTATGGGGTCCAGGAAGTTGCATTGTTTTCTATCACGTAAAGGATACATTACAGAACATGTTGACTCTTTTAAGGGAATATCTAAGATTCTTAAGAGACAGTTCCGGAAGTACAGAACTGATGTTACCTCTTGAGATCCTTGCAAGTCATTCTGGTTCCCCACTACCCATGGGAAGGAAGATCTCCCTTGGTTTGTAATAGTCTCACTCCCCTCTCCACATCTGGATAGGAATCATCAATCAAATTTTTGGTGTTCCTTCAGGTATATTATATAGTCTGATGAGCTACCTTTTTTTTTATGAATAGATAAAAACTGTAGAATGATTTTAGTATCATATATGAGGCTGTCTTTTTTTTCATTGGGGATTCCATTTCCCAGCTTTTTTATTTGAGTGATATAGTTTATGAGGAAAAGCATTGAGGTGGAGGCCTTTCCATGGAGGCAGAGGATGGTTACCAGAGAAACAGGTTTTAATCCTCGTTTGTCTACAAGTTAAATCACTGTTTACTTAATTTCATCCACTGACTTTAAAGCAGTTGTCTCACTCGGTTTATGAAACCTAAACCATCGTTTAGGGATAAGTCAGCATAAGAGTTTTGTATCTTTGAAATACAGAAGTGTCTTCAAATTTTATGTGCTACCTTCTTTTGTTTGAGAAAATATTAAAAGATGTTATTTTGAATATTTTAGGTGTGATTTACCAAGGGTGATGATGGGTCTCCCAGATTTTGCCTTCCCAGAAGGAGAGGAAGACTTTGCTCACCACTCTGTTGTCCTTAAGTACTTAGAAGACTACTCAAAACATTTCAATCTTTTACCATGGATTAAGGTAAGAAATACTTAAGTCATCTTCAAACTTAGATTACTCTGTATGCATAAACTGAGCATGAAAAACAAGTTTTGGTTAGTATTTCTGAAACAGCTCCCAAGGTCCTGATGGAAATATTCAGTTCTATGTATTTTGTAAACTAAGTGATGAAAATAATGACACTTTGCCATGAAGCCTGTGAATTAGTTAGAGCTGAGATTTTTTAACCTAAAGTATTGAATGTTTATTTCATGCTGAGGATGTAAACAGTTTTCTGCTTTGGTGTATGAGTATGATTTATAAGTGCAATGAATAGTTAACCACTTTTGTGACTGATGTACTGTAAGGTGATGGAGAATACATTCATATGTTTTTAATTGTACAGACACTGTGCTTCATACGAATAAGTTTTGTCCCAAATGGCTGTTCGTATCTTGAATTGTTGGTCTTCGTGCCTATTTAAGTGCAGTATGATATGAAGTCAATACAGTACTGTATGATTTTCATCCTGAAACACATTACTGTACAGTGTATATACAGTACTGTACTTTATAGAGTACAGTACTTTATTAATAGAAATAATACGTAAAACCTAAAATTGTGATGATAATGCAGTTGTTTCTTACCAAATGCAAATTTAATTTACGATCATGTTTGTTCAAATCTCTGATGTTCGTAACATGTATGTTCGTAAATAGGGTAGTGTCTGTATAGGATCAGAGAAGAGGACTGTATGATTGGGTAAGACTTGCCTAACATCTTAGAATGGCACAAACTAATTCAGTAGACAGGGACAGATAGATGAAAAAGAAGCAGTCAAGAGAATAAAAGCTTTGAAATTAAGAAATTAGATAAAGAAATGTGAAGAAACAGTGAAAAAAAATATAACACGAAAAAATGGTCAGAGGAAACCACTGAAAGAAGGCATTTAAAAGGGAATTGCTAATTGGAGAGAGAGAGGGGGGGGAGGGGGCACCCAGTTGAAGAGAAGGCTTTAGCAGAGGACAGGCAGGGAAGAGGATAGAGATGTTTACGCAGAAAAGGGGAGGGAGGCTAAAAGGCAAGTGACGAGTACAGTGAAGAGTTGTAAGACTGGAATCGGAATTTCAGCACAGCAAAGGAAAGAAAGAAAATATTCAAGGATACCAAGGTGGCTGAGGAAAGATGGAAAAGATATGAAAGGGGCAAAATATATAAAAAGTGAAATGGAGAAATTAAATTTGACAATAGAGATACTGGAATAATGGAGGCAGTATTTGGAAAACATGCATGACAAGAATGTGTGGGAGGATGCTTATATAATAGAGGGATCATCAGAGAATGACACCTGGAATGGTGACAAGGGTCATCATGAAAATGAAATATGGAATAGCCTAAGGATTATCTGGAATGTTGTAAGAAGTGACTTAATAAAAGCAGTAGGAGACCCAGCTTTCCATGAGCTGGCTAGAATATATAAAAACTGAACAGAGGAAGAGATAGGCCGAGAAGAATGTGAAGGATACTGGTGGAAAGGCTGAGAAAAAATGTTAAAATCAATCATTGTTAGTTTGGTAAATGTAATCCATCATAGATTGGGTTAAGTTCCTTGTGGTAAGTTGTTCCTTAGGTATCAAGTTTCCTGCTGCGAATCTTTGCTATCTTTTCCCCCTAATGTTAAAGTATTCTATACTGGAGACTTTTAACATACACCACACCTCTCTGTGGTCACTGTTGATAAACCTCGCCCAATTTGTTGTTATATAACCATGACTTACAACTACTGGAACTATACCTATCCCTATGAGAGTACTGTACTGCAGTTACTGTCGCTGTTATATGATACTAGTGAGTGTCAGGTTTAAGTAGCTAAATTTACTGTCATTAATGGGAACTAGCAAGTAAGAGCAAGAGGAGGGCATATTTAGTTAAGTTCACTGTTGCATACTTGAAACTCCACAAAGAGAGATAATGATTTTGTATTAGTCACTGTTACACAAGAGCAGTCCCATGGCTGGAATTAATCAACATGATTTTCACCTTGATTTACATGCAAATGGAAACTAACTTGGGTCAGGGTTTCCATTAGTCAGTGATCTTCATGGATCATTGACTGTGTGAGGGAGGACTTGAGAGAGAAGGAACTTGACAAAGTAGAAGCGCACCACAGAGGTAGGTGGAAGGGGCTCATCCAAAACAGTGAACCCGTAGAGAAATGGGACTAAGCTGAGAAGTAGTGATCCTCCTGGCCGGGAATTTCATAAGTGAAGCATCTATAAACCTGGAGTTTCTGTGTTGCTTGTATATGCCTAAGTGCCAGAAACAGTGGATAATGCAACCATGGTCCTGTATTGGTAGAGATTATGATCAGGAGCTTTGCAGTCTCGGTCCAGCACCCAGTGTCAGCTGCTGGGATTTTGCAGACATGATTAGGTAGGATTTATTTACAGGAGTTTTGGTGTAATTTGATCTTCAACCTCAATAAACTCATCCAGAGAGGGCAGCAATCTGTCTTCGGCATTAGTGAAATACAAGGATTTTGTTTCAACTACTTGTGTTGATGGTTGACAGAGACCAGTGTTATTGTTTACAAGCAGGAGATCTTGCATGCATTGGGAATAATGCAGATTTTATTACCCACTGTCAGCTTGCTTAAAAGAATGCATTCTGTGTATAGATTGGGGATCAGCCAGAATTCCTCTCACTTTTAATATTTTTGTTTGATGCTCCATAATGTTGAAGTCTATTTTTGTTATTTGTCAGTTCCAAGAACTTCTCCACTCCCATGGGAGATGTTAAGATCAGTGGTTACAGCATTATCAAATTAGATGAGCTATAGGCTTTTGTTGCCTTACTCAAATTAGTTTCTTCTTTCATCTGGGATTACAACAGTAGCAGAACCAGCATTTGCCTTGAGGAGGTTCCCAGAGACCTGTTTATTAGGGTGCATACACATCCAGGTGAAATTGGAGGGATTCTTCCTCTTTTGTAGAGTATCTGGAATTTGCAGATGCACAAAAGGCTGATATGAATAATTGGGGTGTATTGAAAAAATGGATTTAGTGTTATTATGTATTTCAACTTGAATGCTTTCTTACTATTAGCCACATGGTTGAATGTGTAAAAATTATGTACAGTAATTATTGGTACGTTCTGTTTTAAAATGCAGCTTATCGGTTAATATTGTGATGTTTTGACTGGTTGTAAACCTGATTCTTGAGAACAGACACCAATGGATTAGCAGATCACTATTGTTATAATACAGATGGATTACAGTGAAAGCATAAATAATTATTTGAAATTGCTCTTGTATACTGTTCAGTAAATGATTATTAGATTTATAGGTGAGCCATTAAATAATGTTCCACTAAACAAAATGCTGACATTAAATGAAAAATTTTTAAGAAATTCATGTTTCATCAGAACCTTCATAAAAAATATCTTGTCATGTTTAGCAGAGAGATATTTAAGCATGTCATGCATATTTTAATTATATTGCTTTTTAGAAGTTAAACAAACAAGCAAAGTCAATGCTGTGTTTTTCTTTACCAATTACTGATAAATAATTTACTACATAGAAATGTAGCAGACTCGCTCATATTCCAGCAAAGGTAATGAAGGTTGAGAGTGCTCATATTAAATGAGCAAATTGTTTTCCCAATGTTGTAAAGAAGATTATGCTTTCTGATGTATTAGTTATTCAATTTATGCAGTATATAAATTCCCTTATTGATTCAGAATGTAGAAAAATGTTTATGCAATGATATGATTGGTGGATATTACCTGTAATTCAGTAAACATACGTTATTAACACAACCCTTTGGTGGGGGTGCAAATATACTACCACTGTCACAAAAGGTAACTAAAAGGGCAACGGCTGCCTTGCAAATAGACATTTTTTAGTTAAAGGCTAGGCCTATTGCTGATAACTGAGGTTAACAATTGCAAGAGCCTGAAGATCTTTAAACGATACCAGATGTGTTAGCGACAACTGGTAGAAATGGTTAGAGAAGATTCATCAGGGCAATCAGCCACGTAACTGTAATTAGATTATTGTTCAGAGATATAAGGTAATGTGTCAAGCGCTGTATTTGACTAGCTTTGCCTTACTTAGGTGATGTTAAGATCCTTTAAAAAGATTGGCTGTGTCTTTCTCCCAGTTGTTTTTGATGAATAGTTTTACTGTAAAAGCAACTTATTTATTGAAGAGTTCTTGCTTTAATTATTACATCTGTAAATTGTCACAAGCTTAGTTTTGAACACTTATCCTCAGTTTGGTCATAGCGTTGATACAGTGTCACCAGTTTTAAAAGAGGACGGTCAGCCCCCTGCTTGGGAGGTCACAGTCACATCATTGGCTGATGGTGCAACAACTACCACCATTGTTGATGCCTTGTGTGTTTGTAACGGGTAAGACTTAGCAGTGCTTATTTGTTTTGTTGGGTAATTGCGTAATGTTCTCGGCTGACAAAATTGCAAGTTCAGGTGCTTAGATTGACTTTTACAATTGTTTTGGAATAGGCTTGTTAACTTATTCCAACTGAAATTCAACAGTTCCTGCATTATTATTAGCAGTGGGTGTTAACCGATTTGTATAGTTTATGATTATTTTTATTGAAGTTAAAAAGGTTTCATAACTGTTGTTGGGATAAACCTGTAATACAGCATTTGTTTTAACATAACACTCATCAGTTTACAGTTGCCTTCTACTGTAGTCAGCAGCTCCTTTAGACATACTCCAGAATGAACTCACCACCTAACCTGGTATATCTGAAACACTGCTAGTGTTTATCAAGTTGTTCCCTGTGTGTCTATTGAGCATGCGACAAATGATGTTTTAGTTCTCAGAATTTATTTCTACACTTGTTTCTGAGTAAATTTTTGTATTTGTATTTTTCCAGTTGATTTTCTTATTTATGCCCTGGTAATGGTTTGTATCTCCTTCCATCTAGCATCTTACTGTTAGTTCATAACTCGGGATGATTTCTTTCCCCAGAGGTTTGCAAAAGTCCTGTGGCATGAGTAGTAATGCCCTGATTTGTCCTGTTTGTAAATTTTTGTGCCAGCAGTTTTGGCTGCTGCTGTTGTGCTCTGGTTTAGGGACAGTATAGGTATCTTTGAGCCCCCTCCTGTTCGGGTGATGTAGATAGATGTAATTTAGAGGTACCATCTGTTTTTAGGGCTCTGATCATTCAGTGGGCTTCCAGTATTTGGTCATGTGGTGTTGATTTCTTTGTGATCAGAAAGAGTAACCTCTTTCCATTGTTTTTTCAATCTGGGGTCACTGCATTCTGATGGTCAATTATTTCAAGTTGGTAGCCTGCCACCCATATAGGTTCTGTCAGAATTGCCACACATCTCTCTTCTGTCTATGTTACAGCATGTCAGAGATGTCACAAACAGACATTACATGACAGCAGTAGCACCATCAGTCTAAGCATCAACATATCCAGTATGAGGGCTGATTCTGGCATAAAAAAGAATAATATTTCAGTTTGCAGAGTATTAGACCAGATGGCTCTTGGCAAACCACATTTTCTCATCCCTTTTCCGACCTTCAGTGCATTTTGAAAATCAAAAGTGGCACTAGTAAGGCATGCCCAGTGACATCATGGGGCTGAGGACATCTTTTAGAGTGCCAGTCTCATGCTCTTACTGCTCCTTGAAAGAACTCAAAATTGATGGGTCTCCTAAGGCTATTTAAGTTGTGAGCTGGTTCCTTTTCTTCTCTAGAATCCTGATGTTAACTCAGAGATGAGTGTACATTTCCTACCAAGGGACTGTTGGATTTACCTGGTACCTGAATGACATGCAGTGGTATGTCACCAATATAATAGCCATTCAAAAACCTAATTTCTCTCTTGGGAGACAAAAAGTCCAGTATGTATTTTTCACCCATTCTTTGTGCATAAACATTACTGAAAACCATTTTCATTTATCACTAGTGGTGGTAGCAAGGCCAATGACACCACATTATCTTAGCCTTTCATACTCAAATGACTTATTGGCTGCAGCAGATTTGTAAGGTGAGGGTGAAACTCTGGACTAGACTTTTTTGTATAACTGGAGAAATGAGTTTAATTCTTAATGAGAATGAGAAGTATAGGCCCATCCTAGTTACATTGAGCAGTGAGTTCTCAACACCATTCATGGCTTTATGGGTATTTACCTGACATGAAAAAATCAGTGAGGTTACTCTGAGCTTTAGAATGCTGTTATAAATAAAAGTTTTGTATGTTGTGTAAGAACTTATCTTTGATATTGAAAACAATGTAATTGCCTTATGAGATATGTTTTTATATCATTGTCTCTTGGTATTGTGGTGCCAGTTTCCAGTTATTGGAACAAATTGAAGGCATTGTGTTATAGTGGTTCCTAATTCTCATACCCTTAGATCAGTAGAAATGATAGAAGAATGATGTTGGATGCTTGATGCATTGTCGCAAGCAAGGGCTATAAATTTAAACAACTTCATGTGAGTTGAGAATGTAAACCCAATGGTCTGGTCAAGTATAGGCTATTGTGAAATATAGTAATGGTGGTATGTTATGAATATTGGATAGTTTTTAAAAGTTTGTAAATTATTTACATTATATGGTACATGTAGCTTCACTTTTGTCATTTTAGCACTTGACTTAGACTTGTAATTTCTTTGTCTTTATACTGTTGACAACCATTTTATTAAAGCTGTAAACTTTTCTTTTTCTTTATACTGTTGTTAGCCTTTTACTGTAGCTCCATTTCATGGTATCATCAACACTTTTCCAGCCATTTTAGTGTACCTGCAATTCCTCCAGTTACCGACATTGAAAAATTCAGTGGCAAGAAACTTCACAGTCACGATTACAGGGATCCAAGAGAGTATGTTGGTTGCCGAGTGTTGATACTAGGAGCAGGTGCTTCTGGTTTAGACATTTGCGTGGAGGTTTCCTCTGTTGCAGATAAGGTGAGTATTTTTCCTCAGTATTTTTGAAAATGCAAAGATTGTTTGCAGAAAAATTAAAGTATGTTGATATTAATGAGAAGTAATGTTAGTTTTTAAAGTACAGTACATTTTTCACGCTTATGATTTTATTCTTGATTGCCTAACCATTCAACAAATAGGGTTAGCTCTTTGTTAATTTGTAATAGATTTTTCTATATATAGGTGTACCTAGCCCACAACTTTCCAGTGTTAATTCCCAGTGAACTGCCTTCTAATATTCTTCAAGTTCCAAGTGTGAAAAGAGCGACTCTCGATGGATTTATTTTGAATAATGGACAGTGTGTGGAAGTTGATACAATAATTTATTGTACAGGTGAATTTTTCATTTTATTTGTTTGTCTCTTGTAAAGCTAACCTTTAGTTTTCTAACATCTTTTTGTTTTTATTCTCTACAAAGAGTAAAGATGAAAAATAGCATACAGTATTTTATAATAAAGAAAAATCTTCTATAATAACCTATTGTTTGTAAATAGTTTATAGCTGTGTAGAATGCGAAAGCCAATTCATAGAAAGATCTCAGTGCACGAATCCAGTTCCTGTCTCCCAGTCCAGCTAAAGGGGATGTGGGGTGCCCACTAGAAATTAATATTGCTGTGTTTCAGTAAACACTTCTTTCATTGTAAAAACATGGCTTGTTATGTCAGACCTGTCAAAAAAAGCCTGCACCACCTAAAAATCATTAGGATTATTTATGCACTCTAAGGAGGAAGGTGTAATCATAGAATGAAATAAAAGAAAATTGTAGGAAATAAAATTTTACCAGAATTTTCAAATTCCCATAAATCAGTCTTTGAAAAAATGTCAAATTTTAGTGTATCAGTATTAGCTAAAAAATGAAGATCAGTGTTATCTGTTTACTCAGAGGTCGGAGGTTTAGTTATAGAGTAAATTTAAAAGCAATATGAGGAAATTGAATTTTACCAAAATTTGTGGTAAATTTAAAAGCAATATGAGGAAATTGAATTTTGCCAGAACTTGTAGCCAAAAATCCACAGGTCGTTATATGGAAAAAATGTAAAAATTTTCAATGTTCCACCTTCATTTCTGTATTAGCCAAAAATGATTTGTACTATTTATGAACTCTGATGATGAAGACTTAGTCATAGAATAAATTTTCACCGAACTTATGTTTCAGTTTTAGTCAGTTATATTTGAAAATAAAGTCTTTTCTTTGCAATATACATGTAAACATTCTAACAAACACGTGTCAAGAAAATAAATTGCCTCCCATGTGTATTTTGTTTGAAGCATTCTTTCATTTTTCAGGGTATGAGTACAAGTTTCCTTTCCTGTCAGACTCCTGTGGAATTTGTGCAGAAAATAATCAAGTAAAACCTCTCTACAAGCACATAATCAATGCTCGCTACTCAACAATGGGGTTTATTGGAATACCATCGAGGGTAGTTGTGTTTCCTCTGGTGTATTATCAGGTATGTTATCCACTTCTTATATCTGCCATGTTAACTTTACCTTTTACATATTATGTACACCCAAAGCTGTTGTACTTCTCTTTGGTGTATTTTTCTTGTGCTTTTACCTTAAAACTTCTTTGCTTCCATTGCCGTCATAAAATCATATGAGTACTGTACTGTACTTGTATTTGGAAACATTCTCTTTCATGAAATTGAAACTTATTGGTATAACCCTTTAATGGTTGTTATAGTATATGGGGATGATTATAATGGTTGCCCTTGTTGTCATTACGTATACTGTATGATATTTAATGGTTTATTTATAGAAAATGCAAATTATCTTATTCTTTTATAAATTAAACCCTAACGCAAGGCTGGAACAGTCAAACCAAGTGATGGGAATTTGCTGAAAATTAGCCTTTCCATGAGGACCCCTTAGAGGAGGGTAGAGCTGTCAGTGTACCTAAGGTACTCTGTAGCATCCCTTTGGCCCCTGGCTCCAACCCCTTTCATTCCTTTTATTGTATCTCCATTCATCATCTCGTTCTTCTATCTTACTTTCACCTTCTCCTAACAATTGTTTCATTGTGCAACTGTGAGGTTTTCCTCCTGTTACACCTTTAGAACCTTTTTACTCTCAATTTCCCTTTCAGTGCTGAATGACCTCGTAGGTCCTAGTGCTTGGCCATTGGCCTAAATTTTATATTCCCATGGGGACCCCTTCACCTGCTAAAAGCTTTTACTTGTTGAATTGTCTGGGATCAAGTGCTATGTAGAGTTCAGTTTCATTCATCTTCATTCCTCCATCTTAATGAGATCAAAGGGAGCACTTTGTACCCATTTTATTACCTTTTGCTCATTTACGGATTGGGGTCTTGTGGCACCTAGGTATTTGGTGTGTTTTTACATGTTGTTGTGACTATAATTTTGTTTAGCTAGTGTAACTACTACAGTTTTCTTTGCTGAAAAACTTTGGCAGTGTCATGATTATATTGTTCATTGAAAATCCACAATTATATTACTAAGTTGTAGTATTGACAGAAGATTAAAACTGAAAACAAAGACTTTGTAACACCTGAAGTGCTTCTCATCAATGTTTAGGCTACAAAATCTTGAGAATATCATTAGGTTGTAATCCTCTCGCCCCACCTTTCTTAACTTTACCTAAGAGAAACTGCTCACTCTCTATTCTTATTGTTATTTAGTGTAAACACATGAGGAATACTATTAAGGTGTTTAAAAGTCTTTGTTTTCTGTTTTCAACTTCTGTTACCAATACAGGTTATAGTTAAAGAATAGTTTTATCCAACATTTAGTATATTCTTTATATGGAGTTCTTCTGTTTTGCACTCTTAAACACTGTTGTTGCACAGTTTATAATTTTATACAGTTTGTTTCGTCCTGATGTAACTTGTCTTTTTAGAAATGAGGTTTTGTGGATGCAGGCAAATACAATTTTTACTTTAGTTTCTTATTTTAGGTTATTAAATTTTCTAAGTCAGTCCAACTCTCTTTCAAGTTGATCAGTTCATTAGAAATATACATTTGACAGAACATAGCATGAATATAAGCTATCAAGATAACAACAACAATAGAATAAAAATCTGAGGGGTTAATCTGGCATCCTCCTGTCTAGTGTGGGCATTGTAACTTCCTCTCATTAACTTGCCCCACAAACAAACCCAAAAAAGGTCCCCTTACCAAAGATTTCCTCCGGAATCGCCGGAGGTGGCCATCATTACATCTTAACCTAACCTGGGGCGCAGTTTCCTACCTAGTTTAGGGTTGGGTGGCCTGGACACTCCCTTAACTGTAGATAAGGGGATGTATACTAACCTACCATTCCGTAATCTCACCTAAATTAGAATGGCAGTTTTAAGGTCCATCCCCAAAATTTTAGGAGCTAACATCCTTGCCCTTGAAGCTGTCTAAGGGGAAGGATGTTATGTTGATCTTAATAAAGTACACTACATCTTTGCTTGTTTACCACAAACACTTAGGGAAAGATTGCACTACTAACCTGCACAGTGTACCAAACACACAAACCCCACAAAGGGAAAAGCTGATGTAAAAATGTCTATGATGATGAAAATATATTGTACATATTCATTAAAATAAGTGCATAGCATCTACAATTTACTGCAATAACATTCTTGTATATATCCATATGACATGACATTGTACCACATCTGCACTAAGCTTGGGCATCATAGAACCTCATGAAAAAAATGTATGGAGTGAAGATTTTGTCAAAGTAGGTATATTGTACTGCACACAAAAATATTTATATTAGTTTTCCATATGTAATCCTGACAGCTGTTTGCATCTTTTTATTTTTATTAGTAAATTTTTCATTTTCATAAACATAACTGAAGTGATATGTTATTTCTCACTTTATCCTTAGTGGGTATTGTTGTTGCACAGGGTATGCTGCCCTTTGGTATTATCTATTTCCCATTGTCATTTTTATGGATATTTGGCACATAGTGTAAAAACATATTGTATTGTGGAAGGGTAATTGCTTACCCTCAGATTCCTATACAGTACTTTTATTTTCCTACTTGCTTGTCAGTTAACAAAATTCTTATGACTGTATGTGGTAGCGAAGGTAAATGCTCAGTAAAGCCCTTAACCCACAGACTGGCCAACTCCTCTAATTATGCCATTCTTTGGCTGAAGTATTTCTTATGGGGATGCCATCCAGGTTATATGCTATCCATCCATCAGTATTTCTTCTTGGACAATTAATGTTAGCAATTTAGTCCTCCAAGCTTTGTTGCAGAGAGCTTGGTCTTGTATTTCTGTCTGGCTAGATACTTTCTTGGCAGTATTTGATCTCAGTTGAAATCTAAATATTCTAGGTATATGTGATCAGGACTTGTATGTGCTTTTATATGAAAATATATTCCATGTATAAACTATAATCTAATTGAAGTTCTTGGCCCTCGAGTTGGTACAGAAGTGATTTGTCTTTACAATTGAGAGAGTATTTCCTCTTCTGAAGGAGCATACATCCTTAATCTAACTCCTATTGCTAATTGTTAAATAAAGATTTGGGGTTTCTACTTTGAGTAGCAAAGGAAAGCAAGTAAAATAAGTGTTGCTACTGTAAAAACAAATTAGTATAAGAAATTTTTATTTTTGGGGGACTACAGTACTTGGAAATTCCACATGTTGAAAAAAAAAATTGGTTTTGCATTTTGGTGAAAGATATGTTGTTGCATTGCCGTGTGAAGGAAATGTTCACAAAGTTTCTGAGAGGCCCAAACAAGCAGTCTAATAAAAGGATACGTTCAACTTGATCCACACCTACCACAGAAGAATAATTTGCATTCATTGTGAACTCACTTTGATACCATTCAAAATACTTATCTCCATTCTTAGAGGTTTTTGCTTCTTTATCTCACCGATGTTTAAGTGTAAGGCAGCATTTTTCACCAAAATGATCTCATGATGTTACAAAACAAAGACAGGTGTTGCCAGATGATAGGGAGTGAATGTCGTTAACCCTTTATTTTTCTTTTATCCTCGGTAGGTTTGCTACTTTCTAGCAACACTCACTGGTCAAGCCAAACTGCCATCAGTGACAGAGATGATGTCATTGGTAGAGAACGGTTTGGATGACATCCGTTTAAAGGGAAGGAACAAGAAAGATTATCATCGTCTCCATGCCGAGCAGTGGGATTATATGGAAGACCTGGCATTGTGCTCTGGAGTAGATCCACCACCAGCTTTCATGAAAAAGATATGGGGTATTGTCATCATTAGGCTTTTCCTATCTTTTCCACTCTTCAAGACTTATGCTTACAAACCTGCTGAAGACGGGACAATTGTTGAGTCAAGAAATGGTGAAATATTGAGTACACGCTGGGATTTGATGCAGTTGGCTTTCAAACAGTTGGTTCGTCTTGTTTGGAGGGACTTTCGTAATGTTTTTTGGTTGATCAGTTCTATGATCTTGGGGTTAGCTACAAAGTTTTTCAAGAAAGATTGACATATGTCCATGAAGGTCTGAGAAAATATTGAAAGCATATATCTTATAGAAAATATTGTACTGTAGAGTACATTAGTTTTATACATTTTTATTATAAGAGTTGCAGGTTTGCAATACTGTAATGTTATGGTGCTTGATTTGTCAGGGAATTTGACTTCCTAGTGACATTTGTATTTGTAAATAGAGTTGATTTTCATTGAACTCATTACTCTAAATAAAGTTTTCTATGCTCATTTAAATTTCTCTGTCTCAAATGGACAGAAAACTTTTGCATATTAGCCGCTGTACGAAAAGTTATACAGCAGACTCCTCCTCCTCGTAAGGTATTAGATATTAGTCGAAGGCTTAACCTGTGGAGTACACAATTAGTCATAAAAAATAAGAAATGCTATTTATCCTCTAGAAATGCCTGTATGCATTCTGTTTTCTGTGAAGTAATCAGTTTTAGTTTTCTGTAAAAGAACTATTGTGTTGGTGTTGTCTGTCAGTCTGCACTTTTTTCTGTCCACCCTCAGATCTTAAAAACTACTGAGGCTAGAGGGCTGCAAATTGGTATATTGATCATCCACCCTCCAATCACCAAACATACAAACTTGCAGCCCGGTAGCCTTAGTAGTTTTTATTTTATTCAAGGTTAAAGTTAGACATAATCGTGCTTCTGGCACTGATATAGGATAGGCTACCACTGGGCCGTGGTTAAAGTTTCATGTGCTGCGGCTTATACAGCATTATACCGAGACCACCGAAAGATAGATCTGTTTTTCGGTGCCCTTGATTATACACTGTAGCGGCTGTACAGAAAACTCGATTGCGCTGAAGAAACTTATATGTACTTTCTAGTTTCCTGTATATTACAATTACAGGGGTTAAAGGTAAGAGAAAAGTAGAGGCAGGGACAGTGATTGTTATGGCTACTAGCCAATAAGATGAAAAAGCACAACACGAATGGTTTCTTCTTTCTAATCATTTGAAAATTAATATTAACTGTGTTATAAAAGTATGGAATGCAGCATATAATAATGTAATGAACATAACCACATAATATATTACATAGTAACAACTTATGTACAACACTCATTTAGAGACTTCACTATAATACAACATACAGGTCTTAACACTTAAATACAATATACAGTACTGTATGTTGACAAAATATGCTAGTTAAGTTGGTGGATAAATCTTAACTTGCTTTCTAATCCAAATTCATTAATAGAATTATTTTTTCTAAAATTAAATTTATTAATTTGATCCTTATAAATGCATGAAAACCCTTTATCAGGCAGTTTATTGATTTTCAAATGAATAAAAAGTTAAGAAAACATGTTCTTTTAAATAAGCACTGTATCAGAAAATTGCAAAACTGTGAACAGATAGATAGCACTGAAGGTCATGCTATTTGATATATTAGATGAAAATGCTGGAAGACTTAGCATATCAATATTAAAATTTCTACTGTTGTATATTTATTTTGAAACTTAATCATTTTAATATCAGTGTCTGAACAGGAACTTACTTTATGAGGTTCAAGAGCTGTAGGATATCTAGAACAGACATCAAATAGGATATCCATTTTAACAATAATAGATCGTCAATAAATCTGAATGGGTCTCTGCCCTGATATTCCATCCAAATGGTTAATGATTTAATTTTCATTCATAACAGGCAAACAAAAGTTGGTTGTAATAGGATTAGAATTTTTGTTCTTTTTCCAGTGGTGGTTGTATGGTTCCATGTCCAAATTTAAATGTATATTATACAGTTCAGTGAAACAATGCTTTGGATACGAGCCTTGTGTTGCAAAGTGGTATACAGTTTATTGAAATCAGATGTTTCTAATAAAATTACCAGGACATTTGAACTTTTCATTACATGGTGAAACAGTTATTAGAGCTTTTTGTTATTTTGAATTATTTTCTCAGTTAATTATAATAATGCAGTGATTATCATCATAAATGCTTCTACATCAGCTTTTCATTTTGTGAGGTTAGACATAGAAATAGAGTTCTCCATTCTTCTCCATATTTTTAAAGGAATTTTGGAATTATAATTCATTTTGAGGCTTGAGTTTTTGTATCTTGTAAAATCAGAGAATTTATTTCTACCACTTTAATGCAGATCAGAAATATATATCTACTGTAATTGTCAAAGCTTCATATGACAGCAGATGTCAAGTTTTGGAAATAAATCAAGTAAATTTTGCCAGAATCTTCATCATTTTTAATTTAACCAGTTGTAAAATTTTCAAAAGAAAAATAAGGGATTAGAAGGAATTTAAAATCTATTATTAAAGACAAACCCCTTAGGACTAGCCTAATGAGAATTAGGCATTTGGTCTTGGTGGTCTGGTAATGCTACCTTTACTTAATACTGTAATAACATCTAATCCCAAGCTGTTCTTTGGTTATAGTCATTTTCTGCACCTAACCTAATTTAAAATAGCATGGCGTATTCTCCATGCATCATCATCCATCTTCTTCATTATGCTGTTTTCCTTTGTGCAGTATAAGTTAGAATGAGAACTGGTTGGGTTGGTTTTTATGAAAACGATAACACAACAAAAAAGGTTTATCTATGGCCTATGATGGGAGTCTGTTGACAAATAGCCTTAGTACCTCATATCAACATGTGCTAAGAATGTCTTTTGAAGTAATGACTACCACAGGCAAAACAGTAGAAAATTGGTGGTTGTGTTTGTTTTGTCCCTAAATATTCAGCCATGGCAGACCTGGTAATTTTGTCTACTTAGTTTAAATGTACCGTCTGTAAAACATTGCATTGCTTACCCTTCCCCCTCCCTAGGCTTCAACCAACAGCAAATGACAAGTTTTAGAAATAAATTAGTTTAGGAGATTTTGTCCAAATCTTGTTCTCAATTCATCCAGTCATTAATTTTTCAAAGAATTGCTGGGTAGATAGATTTAAAATATGTTCTTAAAGACAAATCTTTCAGGCCAACCCTATAAGTTTTAGGTATCTTGATTCAACAATCTGATTCCACTACTTCATGATAGTAATAATCATCTGTAGAAGATGCAGCTGATAATTGATTCTTTCGCCCATTTCAGTACAGCTGTTAACTGCACAAATATAGTTAGAGGCATAACTACTGAATAGCCTATCTATTATAGTGTTTAGCCAAAAGAATTGTGCAGATTGATTCTGTAGCCCATTCTTTGTGCTGTGTTCATACAGAACTTTTTCCACCATTCTCAGATGACACTTAGTCTTGAATTCATTCTAGGGTAGTATGCAGAGTAGGGAGAGAGGAATATTCAGTGTTACTTGGGGAGGAGCACCCCCCAGGTCAGGGCACAACACCCTAAGTTAGGTTAGGAAGGTAAGGTGTGGTTAGGTCAAGACACAGCATTCTAGGAAGGGTTAAGATTTCTCACCCCTACCCATCTCCCTACTCTACATCCACTCCTCATTCTGTTTCATTAATGGTGGCTGACTGGCAAGTAAAGCAGTCCCACTGGGGCCTTCCTCTTCTGTCACATATTGTATTGTACCATGACATTGCAATTGACCTATGCTACATTAAAAGGGGCTTCACCTCCTCACTATTATTCATTTGACTACTGTATTTCCCATTCTCATTTTTATAATTCTCATAATTCATTCAACATAATGAATGAGGGGCAAGTATTATATAATTTTTCATTTATAATTTATCTAACATAGGATAATTATCACTGATTTGTAATATTTACTGTGCACTAATTTAATTTGTGCAATTATAAGATAAAGCAGTAAGGAATTCATTAGAAAATATATTCGTTTCAATTTATGTGAAATTCATTAAAAAATATTTATTCCAGTGTATGTCCTACACTTCAAATTGAGTCATTGCAGTGGTAGTACCTCTCCAGATCTGTACTATTTAACCATTTATCTTTTTAAGGATATGTGTAGTGCTTTATTTTATTATTTAGGATAGCATCTTGTTTATTGGTTTTTCATTTTAAGACATGGTTAACAAGGGAATTAAGAAGAGTGATAGTGAGTTTAGTTGTCTCATGAACTGAAATTAAATTTCTGGGAAAAATCTTGAAGCAATACTGTGGTCTGTTAAAGATGAAAAGCATGGCATGCTTAAGGAAACCACTGGGTATCAGTGAGAGCAAATGGAATAATTTATGGTGATGCTGATAGAATTAAATCTAGTGCTAAGGCAGGTACGAAGTACTTAGTTAGCATTGCGAAAGTCTTTTTAATCTCATAGTGTTAGTATGGAAGAAGCAAGATTTTATAGATGTTTTATCTTAATTCATTTACATAATTGAATATTATACATTGGCAAAATTACCAGCCTGTCAGATGTTAGCTGTTGGTAGGACCCATTCTGTTTTGAGAGAAATTTATATTAAATAACAGTAATACTGTAGTTGATAATTTTTTATAGTAGAGTCAAATGGAATTACCTAAACACTAATACAGTAATATTTTTATTGATAATGAGGAAATTAGGAGGCCATAGACATAACTATTGTATTAATCCTTGATCCCATTGGATGTAATTAAACTGAATTACATTCATATTTCCAGAACATACCCTTCCTGTAAGAAGTTACAGTATTGTACTTCCTTTCTTGTATATACTTTGCAATTCATGATAGAAGTGGGGCCTGCAAAATTTGTACATATTTGTCTCTGGATGTTTGTGAATATGTAGGTTTTTCTTGATAATTTCTTTCTGTAGTATCAGCCTGACAGTGTGGAATGTTTGTGTGTGAAAGTTGTTCAGGGTAAGACAGTTGTTGTATTAAATTCATGTCTTCCTCAAGAGCAACCCATGTATTACATGTCCTGTTGGATAGTGTGATGCGTGTCAGTACCTGTGTAGATGCATCTTGAGTGCAAGGCTTTGGGAAACAGGTTCTTAACTTGAACCACTTTCTCCCAAGATAGATGACATACCAAGATTGGAAGTTGGGTCTGCTCTTATAGCCTAATCTTGTTGCAAAGACACAATTCCAGGTACCCAAACTAAGTCACAGAGCCCATTGCCATTTCATCACTTATATCACGACCCTATTTCATGAGGTACCTTCTCTGGCCTGTCAGATTGATTTGTCAGTATTTCCAAATATCCAAGGGTTGTGGGAAAGGTAGTACTTAAAAACTTTTTTGTCCCTGGGATATTTGAGGTACCAATAACAATCAGTACCTTCCCATTCTTGCTCAGACAAGTTATTTTAAAATCTTGTAGGGTATAATCAAAGGCAGAGCAACACATAAGTTTTGGTGCTTGTTCACAAGATCAGCTTTCTTTTGACTTCTCAACTATTAAACTTGATTTTGATAACAAAGTAGTTTTATGACATTCATGTGGATATGCCAGACTATGCTCACAAGCTTTTATCTCAGAGATGTGACAGGCGGTTACTGGTTATGTTCTTGATATTCAGCCTCTCTCCATGAAACAAAGATGTTTTGCAGGACCACTTAAAAAGGCAGTTCGTGATAATTTATGCTGTGAACATCACTAATCTTGTTTTTGCTGGTGTAGCAGCAACAAACATGAATACCTTCATGAAGCAGTCTTAGAACTAATTTTCCAGAGGCTCTTAAGTATTGGTCCAAAATCTTTTACTGAATTGAACACCGTGGCTATAGTAGTACCTTGGATGGTGATGCTCAGACATTCAGTCCTATCTTCATTTAATTTCACATGTTTCATTTCCATCCAATTAATATCTGTAAAATCATATTTTATTTGCAACCATTTAGAATCAGTAGCCATGGTCAGTTCTGAGTCTCAGTCTCTCTGTCTCCTCTATGTCTTACAGTATATCTCACTCACTAAATGATTCACGTCAGATTTGTGAAATCCCATGTTCTGTATCATGGATCATCCTTTCTCTTGAGAAGGCCATTTCTATTGTGTGTGAGACCATACCTTTGACAGTAGAAATACATGATGACTTTATATCTATCTCTTACATTACAAGACCCTGACTCAAGCTCCATCTTGTTGTGATTCTTAAGAATTAAGTCTCTAACAACTTGATTGCATTTCAATATGTCATGATTATTCCCAGCAGGTGATTTATCAAAAGTACTGTACTTGAAACCTTGCTCTCGGGCAGATATTCCTTTCTTGCAGTAAGGTTGCTTATGAGATCTTCCTTTGACTCTTAATGCGTTACAAATCGTAATTTTGGGTGAAAGCTTCCTTATATATTTTATAGTTATGTTGCCAAGATTACCAGTATTATGAGTAGCATCATCTCTATCTCTCTCTCCCTCAGTTTCAAAATTCATAACTGTTGTCTTCTCTGCTAATCTGCTGTCAACAGCTTAAATTCCTCCTAAGTCAACTGTTACAGCAGTCACAGCGTGTTGTGGTTAGAATTATTTTCAATGGTGCATAGTGCATGTTAGCCTTGGGTTTATTTAGAAATAAAGTACACAGGAAGACTTAATGTATGACAGAAAGTGAGAGAGGTATACTGTTTATTCTTTGATTTGATATTTGTTATAAAGACTGTTCTAGCAAAAAAAAATTATTTTCTATGGCTTGTGCAGAACTCAAAAGATGTAATAGTACTACATAGGACTGTAGGTATATGTCATGGAGGGAGTATGCATGCAAAACTGTTGTTCTCCGTCACCAATTATTTGTGTATCATATTGAAATATACAGTAGTTTGTTTTATGTCTCAAGGAAGGACTTTGTAAGATCATTTCATTAGTCTTTTGTGGTTACTCAAGTGTTTTTGCATTTCATTTTCTTTATTGAATACTGTTTAATACTTTAATAAGTTTTACTGTTTGTTATTATGTACATACAGTAGGTGTGCTAAGGACTGTCTCCAGAGACATTTTGCTTTCTGAACTGCTTTATTTATTGGTGCATTTCAAGAGGAAATTGAGTTTAACAGACTGCAAACACACTTCATGTTATTTCCACTTAGGTAGCCTCAGATCTTTTTGTGCAGTATCGTTTTTCATTCCTATCAGTTTCCTGTTCTCTTTATATGTCTTTAGAAGAGGAGTTTTCTTTGAATCCTGTGTCGTAGTAGCAAGTCAAGAATATCTTGGCTGCTTCACCAATCAAAGACTTGTCTGGTATGCCAGCAGCCGTTCCATATACCTTGCCCTGAGAAAGGGAAAGAAAAAGACATTTAGAAGTCTTGAATTGCATTAGGGATTATTAGAACATAGAACTATAATGAAAAATGTGTGGAGTAAGCGACCATTATTTGCATAGAGTGTATGATATGGTAGGACTTATAATAGGTGCTGATGGCCATAGTTGTTGTTAAGCCATGAATAGTATAGAGTCAGCCAATCAATATTATTTTGATTCCAAAAGTTTGGAGCTTTCAGTTTGCTACTAGTTTAGGGAAGTATGTTAATGTTTGTTAGCTAAGTACAGTATAACACTGAGGCAATAAAGTGACTGTTCTGTTACCCAACAAAACTAGTTACTAAAGTGTTCTTTGATGTTGAAAAAATGAAGAAATTTATCATTAAAGAATGGAAAATTTAGGATGCACAACTAGAATGAAAAATTACCAGAAAATATTAAAAGAAATAAAATACTAGTGGAATGAAAATGCAAGCAAAAATGGAAGATTGTACATGTACACCTGCACCCAGCTGTAAATTTGTTATAAGCTGTAGACAGTTTTTTTTTTAAACTTGGCAATTGTGCTAAAACTCACTATTCCAGAAACAGTCAAGTCTGAAGTCTGCTTGAGCTCTGCTATGGTGGTCTTCAGATCACTGGCCAAATTTTTGGCAAAGTCACTTGTTGCTTGGAGAGATGTGAGGCAGATGTGTAATCTGAAGAGGAAAAGGATGTTATTGATACTTTAAACTTTAGCAATTTCACTCTTATGTGGAACATTAAGCTGTATAGGATAAGATAATCTGAACATGTTACCAAAATCTTTAGGGCATTTATCAGTGTATGCAGTCATAAATTTATGTAAAATGATAATGGGAGTTTCTCTCTCTCTCTCTCTCTCTCTCTCTCTCTCTCTCTCTCTCTCTCTCTCTCTCTCTCTCTCTCTCTCTCTCTCTCAAGCTTGTGTGCTTGCATAGGTAATATCAGAATAAAAGCATATTTTTGCCATTTATATGCAATACTGTACAAAAATCACGGATTTGAACAAGCAAATTTTTGCTATTCCAAGGCAAACTCTGATATATAATCTGATATATGGTTCCAGTGCATATAAACCTGGTTACTGTATTTATATTGTTGAAAATAATTTTTGGATTATGGTACTGACATTATGAATTGAAAGGAAGACTTACTCAAATTTCCAATTTCATGGTGTAAGAGTTCTCAAAAGCAAATATTTTTAGATATACTGTAGATAAATTATAATGACTCATTTTGCATGATTTTTGTCTGTCTGGAAAAGAAATAAAACACAGTAAACATTAACTCTGGAGAAACTGGTCATGAAATAGCTGATGAGGCTGTAGAAAAACAACATAATGAAGAGATTCACTACAATGTGAAAAATATAGAGGTCTAAGATTGCTGAAGAATGCTATAAAAGCATTTGATAAAGTGTTGGCTTTTTGTCAGGGAAAAAATTAACCTGAGATGTTACCTGTGAGGTGAAAGAACTACAGAAGTGCCATGCAAAGAGGATCTTGAGAAGGCATTTGATAAAGTACAAAGAGGAGAGGCAGAGCCATAAGAGTATGTGATGGATCTCGCATGAGATGTAAAGCAAAGATAGCAGATATATCTGAAAATTTTGAGGTAGATGTTAGGGGTCTATGTGGATCAGAACTTAGGCCTTTGCTGTTTATTACAATAAAGGTGAGCTATAAAGAAGAGCAGAAAGGGAGGCCTGTTGGAGCTGCGTAACTAAATGACCTGGTGTTAACATCAGAGGAAAATTTAAGTCATTCAAGAGTGAAGAATGGAACAGAGAAAAGTTTATTAAATATCGGTAAAAAGTTGACCAGATTTATGTTGATGGGAAAGAAAGCAATGGAAACAATCCAGTCTAGAAAGTGGTTACCAAATTGCTGTAGTGTGGGGATGAATGGAGCACTGCATTGAGTTTGATAGGCGATGTATTTGATTGAAAACTAAATGAAGCAAGAGGTTTCTGATGCCCTTAATTTTAGTAGGAGCTAATTTTAATAATTGTGGAAGTAGGAAGAACAAGTTTGGTGGAATGGGACAATGATGGAGATGAAACATTTCCGAATAGAGGTTACAGACCTAGTGTTGTAGACCTGTCTACGGTATCCCAGACCCTTAGGCAAACCTTTTCATATTCGTAGCTTACCCTGTGTAAACTAATATTAAATCAATAGAACTGATGGAATTTACAGAAGTAAGAACAATATACTACTGTGATATAAAATGCACTTGAAATACACACATAAGTATGGCACTTTAGCAAGGAAAATGTCTCACTCAAGGCCTTTGTCACGATGCACAAACTTTTATAATTTCCCCATAGGGGGTAGTGCTGTCAGTATACCTCATGTGGTGCACTGTAGGCATTACTTAGGGTTCTTTGCAGTGCCCCTAGCTGCAACCCCTTTCATTCCTTTTACTATTCCTCATTTCATATTCTCTCTTCCATCTTATTTTCCACCTTCTCCTAACAATTATTTCAATGTGGGCTTCATGGGTTGTGCTACACGCTGCACTGGAACCCGGCGCTGCCCTTCGTGTCTCCCCTCCCCTCCCGATCCCATACCTACCCCACCCCCATCCGGGGTGGACAGACAAGTTTGCAGGAGAAGGGTGGATGTGTCGTGGCTCTCCTACCCTTCCAATCCCCTACCTATCCCACCCCCACCTGGGGCGGACAAACAGGTTTGCAGAAGGGTGGATGTGTCATGCCTCCCCTACCCTCCTGATCCCCTACCTACCCACCCTGCCCCCACCCGGGGCGGACAAATGAGAAAGATCCACTCAGATTTTATTATTATAGATTATTCTCAGTGCTAAATGACCTCATAGGTTCTAGCGCTTGGCCATTGGCCTAAATTTCTCATCCATAATCTAACTTTTATCATGAGTCATCACATGAAAGCAATGGATAGATACTTTTTGCAAGTACATGGTTTATTAGTTCCTCCCTCACTGAGGTAAGTCGTTCCATGTCTAGGAGACGAAAGTGTATCAGCATGCTGAACGTGTTTGGGGGGCTGGAAAAATGATTATGTTTAGACAGAAAGGGTAAGGATAGGAAATTTTTAAGATATTGAATAGGGTTTTAAACTGAAGTGCATCGTATTTCTGGTGCTTTTTAAGTTTTATCTTTATTGATATTTGTTAGGCTCCTGATCTGTGGAAGGTTCCTCAGCAGGTTTGTGGTCTCTATGGATTATTGCGATCGCACAGACGTCATTAATAAAAATAATAATAATTAAGACGATATATTTCGAGCTTGTCAGTGAGGGAAACGATTACATAACCCGTAGCATGAGACATCTATATTAGCACATCTGAAATATTCACTTGTTAAACTGTTGCCTCCACGTAATAATTGGGGAAATGGACAAGCTGGCAACCATGCACACACACACAAATGGATACTGTAATGAGTCAAAACAAACATATTATACAAACAACAGGAACCCAAATACTTGCCCTGGGGGATACTGAACGAACGTCAGATGCCACCCGCGCTCGTTCATGAGGTCTCCAACTTGCAAGATGTTTACTTCGTCGCTCGTGAACGCGACGATGCCCGCTTGCGGATCTCCCATCAGCCGCAGCTCCGGTATCTCAGATATTCTGAAAGGTTACGTTCACGAGGTGAATCGGAGTTCTTTTTCATGTCGTGCCTTGGAGGATGTGTGCGGTTTACAAAAGTGGGAATGCTGAGAAAGAAAAACACGGGTGATTTCGGTCTGACATTTGACCTGAAAGGAATTACTTACGAGTTCGTTGGCTGACTCGGCACATACAGAATCTCCTCTCGCACCGCTCGTGGGCTTTGCGTTTTGGGGATATTTTGTTTTGTCTTTTGCATGAAAGTACGTCCTGCAGATTAAAGCTGGCATATACTTCGTTTATTCGGTTAAAATTATTTGTGTGTTTGCACGTATTTAGGCCTATTCGATGAAGCGTTACAGAGAGGAAAAAATATCTAATGTAATGAACCAAACCCTGCCAAAGAAGAACACCCATTATCTGAGTATATACTGTATATAAACTGTAAGATGCTTACACGGTAATTTTGCAAATTTAAACCTTTTTTTATCAAAACGGTGCCCCTTTACTAAACAAACGCAGAATCCGTTACAGTAAAGAATGTTATTTTACATAAATTCTGTCTGATAAATGAGTAACTTCATCTAACCCATTCAATCTTGTATCTTCATTAACATTCAGGACGAGAGAGCAAAGGATCATGAACTGATAGGCCTATCCTACAACCTGTATCATTACTTAGATGCCTTTTCATTTTTCTTTGGCGACTCGGCTAAAGCTTCACATTGTCGTTATCCTTTCCTGCCCAAAGCAAATCATAGCGTTCAAGCTTTATGTTGGTTTTATTCTTCCCGGCCCGAAATATTGCTCATATATGTGTAGGCAATTTATGGTGCGTACGTCTAGAGCAATTTGCAGTTTGAAGTTGCTCATAATTGAGTTGCAAAATTCTAAAGCAACTTACATTTAAAGAAATGCATTATCTATGTCTGCCAATGTACGGAGTATTGCTCACACACTCATGCTGAATGTCTGCAGTGACTTTCATACTGATAAGTTCCCGGAATGGATTATTGCTCTTATAACTTCTAGAACAACCGGGACGTTTTAAAGCTTTATATCTGCTACATCTGACCCTGAATGGAATATTTTTCACATTATTCAAGTCCAAAACATCTGAAGTAACTCACAAAGTCTTTATGGTTCTAGCTGTTTTGACGATCTTCCTCGCTGCTTCCGTGTAGCCAGAGAAGCCATGAGACAGGAGGGCGGCCCAACACACCGCAACTAGACCTAGGTCAAAGATACGAAATAAATTCAATGAAGGAATGGCTGAACAGTTTATATATTGACTTCGTTAAAACGTAGATCAGTGACCCTAAAAATTACGCTTGATATATTTATCTAGGCTCAAAAAAAAGCACGTTTAAACATTTCAAGGGTAAAGAATTTTTAACGGTCATCGAAATTTCTAAAAAATCGAATACCGACATATACTGAATGATTAGTTAGTTATTTTCTATAAGTAATTATGAAGATAATTAGGATGCGAATGCTTTGTTTCCGAAGCTTATTGTTTTCCGTCAGTTAGATCGGTTATTCACTTTGCTGTAATATTTATGTACGATAGTACTATTTATGTACGATAGTATGTACTAATGGCAAAGGAACGCGAGAACAGAGTTAGATTATCATGCCTTGCATTACCAAAACTGCCTCTTCTAATATCTTTGTGAGCTCTCTCTCTCTCTCTCTCTCTCTCTCTCTCTCTCTCTCTCTCTCTCTCTCTCTCTCTGCTAGCGATAAAATAGCACAAATTTGAAGACGATACTGAATGCTCCCATGAAATTCATTAAAGAGAAGTGACCAAACTATCGTGGTTTTGTTGAAGAGTTCAAGTTCCAAAGTTATGAAATACTAAGAGCAGCGAAGTCATTTTATTTATGAAGTGTTGTAATTCGTAATGTTAGGACTGCCAATATCAGGAAATTGTTAACTGGATAATGTTCGTTTCCGGTCCGAACATGCTTACTCGATTTTTTATATCTTTCGAATCTTCATAAAGAAATGGAAAAAATATTCTATATACATAATTCTCTCAAACTAATATTTATCACAATAAAAAGTAAAATATATATGTAAATAATTGAGGATTTTTTCTAGGTTTCAATTTTGCGAAATGCACTTAGGGACATTTGATCCCCCAGGGGATAGTACTAAACACAGCGAAACAGTCTAGAACTCTAGACGTATCACTGTTTCGCCGTGTTTAGTTTAGCCACGGCGAAACAGTCTAGAACTCTAGATGTATCACTGTTTCGCCGTGTTTAGTACTAGCCCTCATGTGGAATTGGAGTTCGGACCGGAAACGAGTTTTTACAAATTAATTTCATACTGGTTACCGATCGACGCTCGCATCTAACTCCCCAGGATCTGTTGTAAGGTTGAACAGTCATTAGAAGACGGTTTTTACACCAGATTATTGAAACTTCAACTTCATCTTCAAAGGTAACAAAAGCCTTTTGCGTTCTGCCGTAACTTGAGTTTTAATGCAGTCGGGTTTATTACTTTTTTTTTCATGTGGTGTGAATCCCATTTTTCTTTACAGTTGGTGTATGAAGTCCATATGTTCCTTTTTACTGGTGTAGAGTCCGTATGTAGTGATTTTTCTTTGGCGTAAAGTACATTATTATCATTTTCCATTTTGATATGAAGTCCTATTTTCCTTATGTTTCCCATTTTCCTTATTGAAAAGTCTAGTTCTCCCTTATTCGCAAATTGTAGACTCAATTTTTCCTTTATCATTGGCGCAAAGCTCATTTTGTTTGTGTGAAGTACCATTTTTTAAATTTTTCCTTGTTTTACAGTCCAAATTTTTGTCCCTTTTGCATAAAGGCTATTAAGTTTCTGAGGGGTATATACTGTAATCCCACTTTTTAAATTATTTTTCTAATTAAAGAGTGACAGGACTTTAAAGTAATATGATACCTGAGTAACACATGGTCCTATATATACAAGAGATAATGTATATGTTACTAACAAAAATGTAACATTACAAAACTGTCTAGGAGAAAGTAATGTCAGCAGAAATATTTGGTGTACCTGTGAAAAAGCAATATCAATAAAAATACTGTGCACACATTTTGCGGACAGGTGTTTCAAATTACCAGTGCAGGTGGCACTTGCAGAAGTTCGCTCCCAATAAAGGTGTCATGAGAGTCTCGATAGAGTTATTTTATTATTTATTTATTTTGTTTTATTTTCTTTTACACGTTTTTACAGAATCATAGCAGATGATTAGATTCGATTAGGATTAGCATTAGGCTGAGGTGGAATGGGAAATTGCAGAAAAGAAGGGGAAATATAAGGTATATGTATCTTTTTTTATTTACTATAGGTTTTGTATCTCTCTGTGACCCATTGCCGCTATCATCACACCCATATAATGTTTGTATCCCCGTAGAGGAGGGGGGTTGTGTTGTTGCCGTCAGTGTACCCCACGCGGTGTACTGTAGGCATTACTTACGGTTCTTTGCAGCGTTCCCTCGCCCCTTAGCTGCAAGCCCTTTCGTTCTTTTTACTCTACCCTTTGTTCACGTTCTCTTTCCTCCATCTAACTTTCCACCCTCTCCTAACAATTGTTTTAACATTATTTTCAGCGCTGAATGACCTCATAGGTCCCAGCGCTTGGTCTTTGGCCTAAATTTTAAATTCCAATGCCAATTTTATGTACGATAATGTTTGTTGCAAGCCAGCGTAGAAATTTGGAATAACTCCGGAAAACCTGATTTAATAAATCCCTAATCCCTGAAGTAAGAACGTAGGCTATATCAGTAAAACCTGAAGTGAACTGAAATGTCATTACTCAGAAATAACGTAATTTAAACAAGTAAATAATGCGGCGAGGTTTCTTCGGCGCAATCGAGTTTTCTGTACAGCCGCTACAGCGTACAACCAAGGCCACCGAAAACAGATGTCTTTCGGTGGTCTCGGTATACTGCTGTATGAGCCGCGGCCCATGAAACTTTAACCACGGCCCGGTGGTGGTCTGTCCTATATCGTTGCCAGAAGTGCGTTATGGCTAACTTTAACCTTAAAATAAAAACGACTGAGGCCAAATGGCTGCAATTTAGTATGTTTGATGAGTGGAGGGTGGATGATCAACATACGAATTTGCATCCCTCTAGCCTTATAGTTTTTAAGAATTGGGGGTGGACAGAAAAAGTGCTGACGGACAAAACCGGCACAATAGTTTTCTTTTACAGAAAACTAAACTGTGGTATAACTCCGTTCAATTAGCATAAAGTAGATGATGTTTGTGACCAGTGCTTTAAGAGCGTGCCAGTGTTTGTGGAGTATCAGTATCGATTAACTTCGTGCATCCCAGGATAGCAGCCTAAGCCATACGAACCGCTAATCTTTACTCTCGCCGTCACATTGCAAAAGCGATAAGATCAATAAATTCGTCATCAACGCCTTCAGCGCCGTCTGTGACGCAAAAGGGCCTCTGTGAGATCCAGCCAATCGTGTCTTTCCTGCGCTGCTTCTTCTTCTCCCACGAGTCTCGCGGTCTCCCGTTTCGTGGTTCTCATCCAAATTATAATAGGCCTAGATCTAGGTCTTCCAATATATAACGTACTATTCTCCCTTGGGTGGGGCTGAGGACATGTCTCAACCATCTGCTTCTCCTCATCATTAATATCTTAGTATAAATATCTTTTTTGTAATTTCATCCAAGTTATAATAGGCCTAGGTCTAGGTCTTCCAATATATAACGTACTATTCTCCCTTGGGTGGTGTTGAGGACATGTCTCAACCATCTGCTTCTCCTCATCATTAATATCTTAGTATAAATATCTTTTTGCAATTTCCTTTTTGGCGTTAACTCTGTTACCATTTGACTCCTGATATTCATCTGAAAGCTTTATTCTCAAATCGAGAAAAATTTTGAATATATATATATATATATATATATATATATATATATATATATATATATATATATATATATATATATATATATGATTATCATAATAAGATTCATGTCTGTATATCGGTACAGACTGTATAAGAATTGAATATACTATATATATATATATATATATATATATATATATATATATATATATATATATATATATATATATATATATATGTGTGTGTGTGTGTGTGTGTGTGTGTGTGTGTATGTGTTTTAATTTTTACAGTCTTTAAAAAAATAATTTTAAAAAATAACTGAAGGACTTTAACATAATTTCAGTGCCAAAGTGTTTTTTAGGAATTTCATAAGTGTTATCATGTAAATTTATTGTACGACTTTTCCTTTAGAATTATTCTTCAAAATGTCGTTTGGTTTGTCTTTTTTTCTTTTGCTTTTGCTTCAGTCTCGAAACGCGTCTTCTCTTGTAGTCGACCGCGTCGATGACCTCTGCTGTCGTGACGTCAAATCGACAGAAAGCCAATCAATCAATCAATCACTCAATCACGGCGCTTGTACCCAACCCAAAAGCGAGATCTTTTTGAGAGCTATTTCCTATGTTTCTAGATTTTCAGAAATGAAGAAAACCTGTGTGTGTGTGTGTATGTATATATATATATATATATATATATATATATATATATATATATATATATATATATATATATATATCGTCCTATCGCTGAGAGAGAGAGAGAGAGAGAATGCTTAGCAGATGGTAGTAATTTCTCGTTCTTCAGAGATAGAGAGAGAGAGAGAGAGAGTGTGAGAGGGAGCGCTTATCAGGTTGTATTCATTTCTTGCTCTTGAGAGAGAGAGAGAGAGAGAGAATGCTTATCAGGCCGTATTCATTACTTGTCCTTGTGAGAGAGAGAGAGAGAGAGAGAGAGAGAGAGAGAGAGAGAGAGAGAGAAGGAATGCTTATCAGGCCGTATTCATTACATGTTCTTGAGAGAGAGAGAATGCTTATCAGGTCGTATTCATTTCTTGTTCTTGAGAGAGAGAGAGAGAGAGAGAGAGAGAGAGAGAATGCTTATCAGGTCGTATTCATTTCTTCTGGAGAGAGAGAATATGTAAATTTTCTCTTGGAGTCATTTGTCGTTTCTGAGAGAGAGAGAGAGAGAGAGAGAGAGGGGGGGCAAGAGAATGAATTTATGAGTACGTTGAGTCGTAGTCTTGAGAGAGAGAATAATTAAATGTTCGTGGAACATTTGTAATTAGGGAGAAAGAGAGAGAGAGAGCGATAGAGAGAGAGAGAGAGAGCGCAAGCTTATTTGTTCGTTGGGTCGTTTTTGTTTTGCGCGCACGCAAGCTAGCAGAGAGAGAGAGAGCTCACAAAGATATTAGAAGAGGTAGTTTTGGGGATGTAAGGCTTGATAATTTAGCTCTGTTCTCGCGTTCCTTTGCCGTTAGTACTACCGTGTAAAGTGCTCCGTGTAATTTGTATTATTTTAGTTTTTTTTAAATTTCAGAATATGAAATCATAATCTCTCTGCCAAAAAAATCAAAGCTGATGAAAATTCAGTTTTGCTCAGCAGGATAATTAGGATAATTAGCCAGTCGTCAAACAAACGCCATCCAGCAAGAAGACAGAAAATAGCCAAATGTAGCCACAAAACGGCTAATATGGCAACACTGCCGCATAAAAAGAACCGCTGTTCGTAGCTTGGTTTTGGGAGGGGTTGGTCCTTTTTGGGGTTAGGGGAGGGGGTTTACCCAAGGAGAGAAAGGGTTTTACCACCGGTTGGGTGGTAGTTCCGGTGGAGGGCGAGATGGGAGTTGAGGAGGATATTCTTGGGAGGAGGGGTAGGAGTGGGGTGGGGGTGAAGGGGCTTTAAGTCTGCTATTGATTCAAGCAGGTCATAGGCTGGAGTACGCGGCTCAAATGTTTGTGTGTTGGGGGTGGTGGGGATGGATGGGGATGGGAGTTTTGGGGAGAGTTGATGGTGGGGGGGGAGGAGGAGGATGGGTGACTAGCACTAGCAAAGCAGTTTCGACAATTGTCGTCTTCTCTGCTTCCGGAAAGAGCGTCGTTTATATGTCTTGAGATGCTACTCCAGAGTTTTGCAGGAAGGAGAGGATTCATCCTTCCATTCTCGCTCTCTTGTTCTTGTGTTCTTCTTCTTTACCCGTTTTTTACGAATACACTGCTTTAGCGAGCGTGAAAAGGAGACGCGCCGAATTCTGTTTTATGCTAATGTAAGCGCGCGCGCTTTATGTTGATGGCGGCGTGAAAAGACGATAACTAATCAAAAATCGTCGGCGGAAATCGGCGATGCCACGGGGAAGGGGTCTTGTTCATAGCTACCAAACTACCTTCCGAAGTATACTCGGAAATATTATTTGCTTGTTTAAATATATAGATAGCCATAGTTACAGTATTTTTCTATTAATTTGTAAAGAAATCCACACTTTAAAAAATGAAATATGGCAACTCGAATCATTCCATTACAATTCTAGCATCATCTTGCATCTGGAAGACACCCCTCATTATCAGCTGCGTAAGGGCAACCCATGTCCAATGGTGACAAGAGGCCCCCATTTTTTTTCTTTTTCTCTCTTTTTCTCTTCATTCTTCTCCTGTGCTTGAGTACGAACTGCGGGAGATAAAAATCTCGTATTCTTATCTTAAAAAAGAATAAAAGGACGTGTCGTGTAAAGGGGGTGTTTCGCTGAAAGTGCTGGATTTGATAATCAATGACAATCCAAGTCAGGAATTCATTTACATATTGCGGTGAGAAGCAGCAACTCTTAAACGTGTGTGCGTGTGTGTGTGTACATAAGCGCGCGCGAGCGGGCGGGCGCCTGTGTGTGTGTGTGTGTGTGTGTGTATGTATGTGTGCGCGCGTACCTTCGGACCCGCCAAAAATCTTAGCAGCGGTAAGCGCGTTTTGTCCAGAAATGTGAACTCATCCCAAAGCCTCTTTAGTTCTACCATCCCCTCTTCTTCTTCTTCTTCGCTCCTTTTGCTCTTCCTTTTTCCTCGGAGTTCCTCATTTCCCGTTCGCGGCGAGTGTGTGTGCGATTCCTACCCTCCCTAGCATTACCAAATCACTCTCCCCCTCTCTCTCTCTCTCTCTCTCTCTCTCTCTCTCACCGCGCTCGCGATTTTTTATTCTCCCCCCCCTCTCTCTCTCTCACCTCCCGAGTCGGGGGAGGATCCCACCACCCCTCGTGGGCCACATCACAGAACGAGAGAAGTGTAATCTTAACACGCCCTTCGTTTCTCTCTCCTTATTTTATCCGGACCCTTTTCGTGCGTGCGTTTCTCTCATGCTTTATCACGCCCTTCTTTTACAGTCTCATTTCGTCGTATTTCTCACACGTGCAAGAAAGAGCTTTTTCTCTCATTCGCCTATGGAACACGCCCTTCGTGGCTCTTCTTAGGTACTGTGCTTTCATGCAAGGTCTCTCTTTGTCTCTCAGTTTGTCACATGTTTGGTTTGATTTTTTTTATAAGAGGTGTTTAAAAAGGATGCATTTCTACTTTTATTTAAAAATCGATAAAAAAAATGCTGGTTTTCTTTGTATTTTACTTGTTTTGGGTGCTGGGAGCATTTTGAAGTTTACGTTATTGAAGCTGTTTTAAAATAATGGGAGGTCTCCATCACAAAAAATATTATTATTAAAAAAAATTGAGCTTTGTGGTATTGATTTTGCCACCAGGGCGTGACAGTTGAAATGTCATTGCGATTCTGCTGCGGTGTCAGATGTATATATATTTTTATTAATTGGGAAATCTTATCTTTTTGTTAATATTTACAATAATACTCTGTCGTATTGTTATCATTATCATCATGACAATATTTGTTTCCTAATATAACGTTTACATATTGAGATTTTTTTAATAATTCCGTTTTCTTGTGAAGAATAAGTAAAATCATAATAATTATTATGATTTTTGAAGTAATTTTTTGTCTTTGGACGAAAAAGGGGAAGATTGAATGGATATGTAAAAAGATTTTTAGGGAATTTATTCCAAATAAGGCAGTTGACACACATGGGGTAATGATCACGGGAAGGGCGCAGCAGAGACCATAGGCCTATACGAAAAACAACAAAAGAACGGAGTCAAATAATATACAAAATATTGAGTCCTTTACACGATCGTGAGGCCAGAATTTCATAAGTGAAATCAAATAGTGCAAAATATAGTGTGACTTATAGTACTCTATAGTAATTTTTTTGTATATGGTGTTGGTCTTGTGTACTTTTGTTTCAAATGGGCATTGGTGTTGTCCACCGACTGACTGCCATGACTACTACAAGGAACAGACGAACACGGACTATTTTCTCTGCAATTCAGGAAGAAATGTCTATTTATTCGTAACGATTGTGGTACCGACTGAGGCTACCAAATCGGAACCCTTCCACCCCACCCCTCCCCTCCCTCCCTGAGCAGGTTGTCCAATTGACAGCTGCTACGTAGACAAAAGGCAACCAGGCTGACGGTCATCTTTTGTGACGCTAATCACCGGATGATCAGCCACTTGGGAGTCACTGACGATCCCTCGAAATAGACTTATAATAGATATGAATATTATTATTCGAAGTGAATTAACGGTCACTTATAATTTGCAAAAGGTTTCAACTTGGCCAGGAAGCTTTTATAGAACAGACTGTCTTTGTGGAACAATTAAAGTATAAGGTAGGAAAAAGTCCGTTGGGCGTTTCGTTTTAAAGTAGTATTGCAATCTATCTTGAAGTTATGAGTATTGCAGAGGAGAATCTCCCACCGTTTTACCGTAAAGTGAACGAAAAGTCACTTTTACACATACATGGCTTTTATACTAATGAAGTATAAAATATATGGTGGTGTACGTATACCATCGTATATTCATATTTTATACTTCATAGTACCATAAGTAGCAAAACTCGTTATTTTGGTTAGATTCCATTTTCGGATCGGCTGGTTGACGAGGTGGTCCTACGCTTTTGTTAAGAGTTCTGTTTGTATTTCCTGACGTGTGCTGATTTCAGACTTGAATTATAATCTATGTTCAGTGTGAATTTTAGTTAAAGGAACCCTTAACAACAGTTTTTTCTTTTACCACCGAACGAACATCCAAGAAAGAACCAAGAGATGATCGCTGTAGTTCATAAATTTACGTGTTCAGGAGTAAATAGTGAATCCCTTCACTATCGCTGCCTTCCGAAGGAATGAAACAGTGAAACTGTTTTCCATCATTTCATTTAAAAGCACAGCAGAAAACCTTTAGTCTAATAAATTTTACCAATGACCGAAATAACTAAACAAAATGTGTCTGCTCTCGCGTTAGCGTATAGTCTGCCCCAGATGCTTTGAAATAGTCCCTCTTGAACATTTGAAGTATTCTCCGGCTAATCAACCTCGATCGCCGATAGACCATACACCAGAAAGCAACAGTGAGAACCAACAGGTGTTTCTCCCCAGAGGTCATGCTTGCGGTTGATGGCGTCGAAGCCCAAAACGGACACTGAAAGGAAGGACATTTTTTTCCTGACAAGTCAAGAGGGAAACTGTTGACAGTGATAAAAAGAACAGCCATTCAAATGTGACGACATATCTTAGAAAAGGTAAAAGACAGACTAATTGTGTTTCTAGTCGCCTGACTATCTCACTGTCCTAGCAACCTACTAGGAATTGCGTTCTAAATTTATTGTGTATTTCTGTTCTTGTATTTCAAGTCCTTTTGAATAAATGAGTTCTACCTCTCTTAACGCCTTGTTTATTTCTGACCTGGGCTAGCAACGGGCGTTTTATTGGCTGTGCCTGTTGTTTCTTTGACGTTTGTGTGTAAACAAGGTCTAGACCTTGTGTGTAAATGCATGGAATGACAGTCATCAATTAAAGCTATTTTAGTGCAGCGTAGTAAAAAAAAAACTATCGTTAATAGTATCCCCATATCTTCGATGCTCAGTGAAAGCCAAAATGGAGAGTGATCACGTGGGTGGAATAGTCTGTGCCGTCTTATCAGGTCTTTTTTTGCAAGCTTTGACAAACCACATGATTGAATCACATTTGTGTCGATGCAGAGATGAAGAAGGAGCAATGAGAAACACATGAACTGGGAGGTTGAGAAAGTACGAACGAAGGAAAAAAGTGATTGACGAATTTATAATTCTCTGCGTCTAGCTCTGTCTGACTTTATATTGACAACGTCGTAATTAAAGACCAGTAGAGTCTTATTTATCGATTCATTTATTCATCTGTTTATTTGTCATTTTAGGTCATGCGTTAGTGGAACCATTGCAGTATTATTCAGGTGCGCTGGTTTAGATTAAGTCGGCTTTGTACTCACAAGCAGATCATAAGTGATGTAAGGCGCAGAAGGGAATAGGTCTAGCGTGGCGCTCTGTGGAGTCTGACAGGCCAACATTAGGTTTTATGAGTCACTTTCTCGTGGTATTGATCGGGTGAAGATCTTTCCGTTACAAAACAGCTAGTTGATTACAGCTGATGATGATATATATATATATATATATATATATATATATATATATATATATATATATATATATATATATATATATATATATATATATATATATAATTATTATATATATATATATATATATATATATATATATATTTTTCAGTATATCGTACATCGAAGTTATCTTGTTTATTTACAACCTGTACTCACCAAGATAACTTGTACACCCAAGTTAGGCCTAGGTGTAGCATCAAATCACGATGGCTAAAATGAAGGATTATTAAAAAAAAAAAAAGTGCTTTCTAAATACGATGGAAGCCGGCTGCACCACACTGAAGTCGGGGAGGGGCCCCACCATGCTGCATGACTTGCAAAAAACCCATGACTTTCACTTTCTGCCGAAATGTCACGGTCACCGAATGCAGAATTTAGTCTTTTCTTTTTCTCTTGTCTTTCGTTTTTACTCTGACTACAGGATTTTTATTTTCGTAATTGGTAAATATTTATAAGAGAGAAAATAATCTCTCCCCATTTTCCATTCTGCCTTTCTGTTATGGCTATGAACGTGACAGAACCAGTGCCTGTGTCAAGACCAGCAAGGAATCACCAGTTTTTTTTTTTTTTTTTTTTGCAACGGGTACCCTTTCGAAAAATCCTGTGGTTTGAATTTGGTTAAAATCGCTCATAAATGGATGTATTTATAAGAAACATTTTAAATTGAGTCATATCGTTATTTAGAAAACGATTTTTGTATCATTTTACTCATAAACAATATAGAGCTTTTAAAAGTGATATATAGAAATATATGAAATATACATTGTCGACATTCTCAAGACGAGAATTTGAACGCCGCGAGGGTTCAGTGTATAACAAACATTGGTAGTCTGGCCATTAGCAAGAATATGTGTTCTTAAGAACTTGAAGATGTTATAATTATGGGCAGGAATAATAATTAGAGTTAAGAATATGTGTTCTTAAGAACTTGAAGATAAACTTATTAACCTGTTTTTGAGCTTTTAATGCACGTTTTCAGTATAATAATAATAATAATAATAATAATAATAATAATAATAATAATAATAATAATAATAATAATAATAATAATAATGACTTTCCCCGCACAGTTATTTATAAATGGCATAGGCGCTTACGTTACAAAACTTCAAATTGATATCGTTTTTGCAATGTATACTTAAATAATCCAGAAATTTTTATGACTCGCAGAACTGTTCAAGTGCAGATTTTAACTCTGATGATATTAGCAACGATGCAAACTGTATAACAGCGCTGCAAACAACGAGAGCCCCTCTTCTCCCGCCGCGGAGTACAGCCACTGACGCTCTCGCTATCTCCCTCGCTATCAGCCATATCTCGGGATCTTTTATAAGCGTAGTCAAGCGTTCTCCTTTTCCCTTGCCTCGTCCCTTCCTAAAATTCTCTCTCTCTCTCTCTCTCTCTCTCTCTCTCTCTCTCTCTCTCTCTCTCACCGCGACCTCCTCCTCCTCCGTCTTCTTCCTATCTTGTCACCCCAAGGGGTTAGAGAGTCAACTACTCTCTCTCTCTCTCTCTCTCTCTCTCTCTCTCTCTCTCTCTCTCTCTCTCTTTTCTTGTCACCCCCAGGGGGTAATCCAGTGAACTATCCTCTCTCTCTCTCTCTCTCTCTCTCTCTCTCTCTCTCTCTCTCTCTCTCTCATTTAAATAGTTTCTCATTCTGGACACTTTGCCCCATGCTGCTTGTTTTATTCATTTATTTACTTTTTGGTTATTTATTTTGTAAGAATAAAGAGTGATAGATCTCCGTAGAGTAGTCAGGCTATTTATTATGATTTTCAATAAATTAAAGTGATGTACAGAACATTTAATATTTAAGGAACTTTTGGACTCGGAAAACAGTGGAAGTAAATCTTCAGTCATCTTCAGTAACACTGTTGAATGACTTTTTTACTAAGAATTATTAAGTCAAAAGAACGCGGAAAGTAGTTACTAATTCGTCTGTATAAAAACCACACGCAAAGGAACCCCCACAATAAAAACACTGCAAGAAATCGATTTAAAAAGGCGGTCAAAATGAGTTTTGAATTGAAGATTATTTTCACGTCGTAGGTAATTTGATATTGTCGGAAAATAACTAATTTCCTCTAAAAAAAAAATTCAAACTAAAGAAATGAGCACCATATTCTTTGGAAGTTTGAATTTCAATTCAGTGGCCCCTTTAGAGTTGTTCCATATGAATAGGGTTCATCTCCTGAATAATAATAATAATAATAATAATAATAATAATAATAATAATAATAATAATAATAAAATATGGAATATAATAGTCCCATTCACCCGATGACCTCATAACTTGTCGAGTTCCTGACATTCCTTGATGAAATTTTAGCTGAAAGCCTTGGAATCCAAATTATTCTGGAAGGAAATTAAAAACGCCCCATTTAAACCAAGATTCGAGCGTGGGTCGGGAAGGTCAGTGGTCCATGGGTGTTTAAAATGTCGTAAAGATAATTAGCCTCGTCACGCACGAAGAGCAGGCGAGAGTTCTGAGATTTAAAAAATGAATACAGACCTAAATTTAAAGGGGATAGTATAGCATTTAAGGAATAGACAGCGCTAAATTTAAAAGTGAATTCAGTTGAGCTTTGGCGATTAAAGTTTTAAGGGAATATACTGTCGAAGTCAAAATTAGGTGCTGGATGTATTTGAAGGCGAATACAGTGCTTATTTAATAGGGAATACAGTGTTAAAGTCAAAATTAGATACTGGATGTATTTAAAGATTTAAAGACGAATGCAGTGTTTATTTAATTGGGAATACAGTGTTAAAGTCAAAATTAGATGCTGGATGTGTTTAAAGGCGAGTACAGTGCTTATTTAATAGGGAGTACAGTGTTAAAGTCAAAATTAGATGCTGGACGCATTTAAAGGCGAATACAGTGGTTATTTAATAGGGAATACAGTGTCAAAGTCAAAATTAGATACTGCGAATACAGTGCTTATTTAAGAGGGGATTTAGTGTCAAGTTTAAAGTGCTCAATTCAAAAATGTATATAAAGTAGAACATTTTTCGTTAAGAAATTAACACAGTACTTTTTATTAATGTAAATGGTGTACTTATTTTAAATGCAGTGTTCAATAGTGTCATATTCAAAAGAAAATACACCGCTAAATTTAATAGAGAATAGTGTTCGAAGCGGTACTAAGATAAAATTGAATACCATCCTAATTTGGAAGGGAATACGGTATTCATTAGTACTAACATTGTAAAGTGAATACATGAGTAAATCCCAAAGGAAACACAGTATTCGATCGGTAACATCAGACTTAAAAGTGAATACAGAATGAATACAAAGCTGAATTCAAAAGCGTACGATGCGTAAGGCTTCAAATTGAATACAGCGTTCGACCCTAATGTTCCGCCTTACACCTACAGAAGGAGAGATGGTGCTTTCCTCCCTCCTCTCTCTCTCTCTCTCTCTCTCTCTCTCTCTCTCTCTCTCCTTCTTTCTTCATTATGAGTGAACTTTTGTATCTTTCTCCCCGAGGCTTCCATATTATTCATAATTAATGGCTACCTGGCAACAGCCTCCCCCTCCGCCCCTTGGCGCCCACATTTATCTGCATGTAATATACTTCTCTCTATACTCTCTCTCTCTCTCTCTCTCTCTCTCTCTCTCTCTCTCTCTCTCTCCAAATATATCTCTCTATCGATCTAATGTATGTGTGTATATATATATATATATATATATATATATATATATATATATATATATATATATGTGTGTGTGTGTGTGTGTGTGTGTATGTGTGTGTGTGTGTGTGTGCATGTGTGAGTAATATGTTTATAGGAATAATGGAGCTTAGTGTCGCATAGATGCCTCTCCATTCATAATCATTACCTACCGGTTACTATTCTGGTACTGTAGGCGTTCCCCAGAAGCCTTTGTGTCTATAAAACCTATTTCCTAGTCTAGATCCCAGCGTTACTGGCAATGCATAGAGACCTTTCAGTAATTACTCCACAGAGGCCTCGACATTTATAAACAAAGCTGCCAGTCTAGATCCCTGCTTTTGCATTCAGAAACCTTTCTTCCTTCTCTGGGTTCTGGCATTGTGGAGACCTGTAGCTGCTCCTATGCTTCCCTGTCTGGATCTCGGCACTGTAAATGTCACACGGATGCCTCTGCATTCAGTAACCTGACCTCCTGGTCTAGATTCCATTATTGTAGTCACTGTGTAGAGGCCTAAGTGCTTATGAGCTCCAGATGCTTCTGCATTTACTAAACTTATGTCCTGGTCTGGATTCCTGTACTGTAGTCAGTGTAGAGGCCTAAACATTTATAAACAGCAGGTGCCTCTGCGTTCATAGTTTACATCGTGGTCTAGATTCTTGTTATATAATCACTGTGTGGAGGCTAGACAATCGTAAATCCCAGATGCCTCGGTACTGTAGTCATTGTGTAGACGTCTAAACGTTTATAACCCCCAGAGGCCTCTGCATTCATAAGCTTACCTCCTATAAGTCTAGATTCCAACTCCCACGCTGGATCTCGGCACTGAAAATGTCACGCAGGTGTTTCTGCATTCATTAACCTTACCTTCCGACCTCCCAGTCTGGAAGCAGCCCAGTAGGTAAACAGATGAAACTCACATTTATGAAGCTTGGATCTGGTCAGTTAGATCCCTCTGCTTATCATAAACCTTACCTTCCCGTCTTAATTCCGGCATTACCACTGTGTTTAAATCCAAGATGGTAGGTGCGGCATGGGTGACGACCTCATTCTTTGACCTTACCTCCCGGTCTGGACCCCGGTATTGTAGGTGTCGCGTAGATGCCCCCGGGCCAGTCAGGAGTCACGAAATACTGGAGATGGCGGTACTCTGGACTACTGTACATGATCACGCTCGAGCCCTTTGGGGCGTTTCCGTACTGGAAGAACGGAGGATAAAACGATTGAGGCTAAGCAGTTGATCTGAAGTCTTTTGAGTTAGTTGCTTTATTATTATTGTAAAATTAGGAAAAAGACCTTCTTTAATACAGGTTTCGTTAAACAAAATGGCAGTTTCAACAGCATTTATTTTATATAGTAAACGCTCAATTCGTCTTATCAATTACTTTTCTTGCGTTGGAATGAGTTGTAGTATTGACGATATTCATATCCGGTGGTTTAGTGATGTAGAGGGCCAAACTAGTCGACATTCCACGAGAACTACCTCCTACACATCACTAAACCACCGAATATGAATATCGGTCAATTGCTTGCAACCATTCCAGCGCACGAAAAGCAACTGATAAGACGAATTGAGCGTTTGCTATATAAAATAAATGCTGTTGAAACTGCCATTTTGTTTAACAAAACCTGTATTATTATTATTATTATTATTATTATTATTATTATTATTATTATTTATGAGGCTACTGATTTGCCAAAATTTATTCCACAGAAGAGAATGCCCATATGTGAACCCAGAGAAAACTGGGAATAAAATGACAAAGATTAATAAGAAAGCCTATAAATAACCAAATGATTATCTCGAGAAATTTGTTGTCGTCAAACGTAATTTGCATATTTAACTGCAATTTCAACACGCAAGGCCGAGGAACACTAACGAGCAACTGGAGTCGAATGGTTGGTTTTTGAAGTTCCTTAGATCATTGGGAGGAAACAGTGTGAGTTTATGATTTTAATTGGGAAGCGATAACTCATTACAAATCTCATAATTCTGTGACATTTGCATTCTCATATAATGGTGTCCTGGGTCTCGCTGCCTTTCAAGAAAGGTAACTCTTAGCTGTTAAATGGCTCGAGCGTTCAATGGCAGATCGCCCGAGGCGTTGCGAAACGTTTTGGAACGTTTGGAAACCATTTGCACTTTTGTCTATCTCTGACATCTCTGTTGGTTTAAAGAGTTCGGAGGTCCACGAAAGGCTTCCTGGTCCGCTTCATACTTTACCACGCCTCGGATGGCCTTGGGGCATTGGTTCTTGCTGGCATAAGCCTGCTTAAACTAAAACAACCTACACCCACGTCAAACGGAAAAAAAAAGTATTATATACATTATTCAAAATCTTCCCGTCAGCCAGAGACCGGGAACGAGGGAAGAAAAATGAAAATTTTCAACCTTCCAAAAAATGAAAAGAATTAAATAAGAGAACTTCCCCCCAAAAAAAAAGAAGAGAACGTACCGTATGCACTGATAAAAAAAAAAATCTTCAACGCGAACCAAAGACGAAGAGCGGGGGAATGTAACAGAATCTTTAACGATTCAAAAAAAGAAAGAAGAAAAAAACACTTAGCTTGTACACATTAAAAAAAACACTTCCAAACCGACCTCAGACACGAGGAAACAAAAAAAAAAATAGTAATCGATCAAATATGAAAGAAAACAAGACAAAAAAAAGTAAGTGAAGCAAAACAAGACATTTGAACCCAGATATCTTTGAAGGCTGTGTGCTCGTGCGAGAGAGAGAGAGAGAGAGAGAGAGAGAGAGAGAGAGAGAGAGAGAGAGAGAGAGAGAGGTGGAAAAACACGAAACCTTTTGAAAAGAGAATACTGCAGCTTCTGTCTTGCATTGACATCAAGAGTGGGGAGAGGAGGAGGAGGAGAGATATTATGCATTTCTCTCTCTCTCTCTCTCTCTCTCTCTCTCTCTCTCTCTCTCTCTCTCTCTCAGAGAAACTCGTCTCGCGGCAGCTGAATCCTTACCACTTTATTGATCACCTTCTTAGCTCTGTCTTCGCCCCCCGCGATTCTTCGTTCGCGTTGCCTTCTTCTCCCTCTCCCTCTCCTCTCCTCCTCCCTCCTCCTCCTCCTCCTCCTCCTCCTCCTCCTCCTCCTCCTCCTCCTCCTCCTCCTCCTCCTCCTCCTCCTCATTCCGTTTTCCAGGTCGTCAATTTTTTGTTATGTTCTACTTTCGTTTCTCTCTTTCATTTTCCTGTTGTTATTTAACTTTTATTATTTTTCTATTTTTTTATATTTTCCCGACCCAAAATGAAGCAGGGTTTTCTAGTTGTTAATTAATTTTTTATTGTTATTATTTTCTTTTAATTTTCCTGAACCAAAGGGAAGCACCGTTTTCAAGTGCTGTGATCCCAGCGTATATCTGATCACGTTCAAGTTTTTTTTTATGTTAAAGGTGTGTTTATTGATGCGTTTGTTCTTTTCCTGTATGTTTTTACGTGCTTCCCTTTTCTTATGAGAGTTTAGATGAGTCTCAAGCACATAATACATAGCAGTTTTGAATGAACTTTTGTGTTTTTTTTTTTCAGTATGTCACAATGTGCGAACTTTCTTTTTTCAGTATGTCACAATATGCGAACTTTCTTTTTTCAGTATATCACAGTATGAGAACTTTTCAGTATGTCACAATATGAGAACTTACTTTCATTAGTATGTCACAATATGAGAAATTATTTTTTCAGTATGTCACAATATGAGAAATTACTTTAGTCATTATCTTTCCAGAATTTTGCTATCAATGACAGAATAATGGAGATACTCAGATTGTAATAAGAGCAAAACAGCAATAGTATTTTTGGAGAGAGAGAGAGAGAGAGAGAGAGAGAGAGAGAGAGAGAGAGAGAGAGAGAGAGAGAGAGAGAGAGAGAGAGAATTATTATGCTATCAAACAGACAAAATAATGGATATATCAAAAGCAATAAGGGCAATAGTATTATTACACACACACAGAGAGAGAGAGAGAGATAGAGTTTGTAGGGGTGATAAAAGGAATTCCAGTTACCATAAAAACATAAGAAATCAGGACCTGTACTGTGGCTTAGAAGTCAAGAATTCTGCTCAAGAACCGTGACTCTCCATGGCACCATAACCTTTCCTCCTTACCTTGTGGGTGTCAGCCGAAATGCTGGTCACTCCAGGCACCCTGAAGTCGAAGGGAGGTATGGGGTAGCCGGCGGCTTCCATGAATGGCAACAGGTAACCTCCCATGCAACAGTCCACGTGCACTGGAACGCCATACTTCAGGCCCAGCTGACCAATGGCTTCGATGTCGTCTATGATTCCGTGGGGGAACTGAGGGGCTGAGCCAACGAGCTGTGGAAAGGGGAAAAAGGGAGTGCCGTTTTATAGGCATAGCCATCCCACTACTACTACTATTACTACTATAACTAAGAAGGGTATGGAATTGGTATTATGGAGACGCTGAAAAGCACTAGAAGAGCTTTTGCAAGGGCAACTCCCTACTGCCGTTACTACTACTACTACTATGAAGGGGTATATGGAGCTAGTATTATGGAGACGTTGAAAAGCACTGGAAGAGGTTTTGCAAAGGCAACTCCCTCCTCCTACTACTACTAATAAGAGGATGAAACTGGCACTATGTTGACGTCATAAAACACCGTAAAGCAGATGTAAAACTGACAAAGAAATGCATTTAATTAATAAAATGGTTATGGAAGGAGGTGCTGCAGAGGCTGGCGGCAGTCTCAGAGAAGCGGAAGGACCCCGAGACCTGAGGTCAGGAGGCAAGATCAAAGAGTAGGAATCTTCTTAGCGTAAGCCTCTGACAGAACCTCAGGCCTATTGCCTCGCTTCTACTTGTACTCTGGCAAGCGAAAAATTGCATTTGAGTTTGGTCTTTCGAAATGGAGTTGGCTTAAAGTCAGGTTTTTTTCTTGTAATTGGAGTCTAAGAAGACTGCACAGACGGTGTGAAGATTGTAGTTTTAATAACGAAGGATTGATTTATGAATAGTTATTCGAAGCTAATCGATGATTAGAAAGAAACTGTGATCAGCAAAACCACCAATGTTTTTTTAAACTAGATTGATTCTCTCTCTCTCTCTCTCTCTCTCTCTCTCTCTCTCTCTCTCTCTCTCTCTCTCTCGGATTTGACATTGACGTTGAAACTATATTTATTGGTGTTCATATGTAATATAAAATGTACTGTATTTATGAATAAGCATTGTAATATATATATATATATATATATATATATATATATATATATATATATATATATATATATATATATATATATATATATATATATATATATATATATATATATATATATATATATATATATATATATATATATATATATATATATATATATATATATATATAAATTACACACACACATATATATATACACATATACACACACATATCCATACATACACAAATAATACATAAATGTACAGTATATATATATAATGTATTGTATAATTCAGTTATATATGAAGGTTACTCACCATAACTGTGTTTTTGGTTATAGCTCTTCTCATGGCCTTAAGATCAACTTGGAAAGTCTGCGGGTCAGCTCGCACCTTGGAAAGAAACAGAATGGAAGAAGAAGCAGCAGTTATGAAGATGGGCAGTTCCATGTAAGTACTGCATATTTTTTGAGTCGTAATTGAAATGGAATGTTTTATGTGCGAAAGTTATTTGTTTGTTTATATCATGATAGGATGATTAATGCTAATATGTCAGATTACACTTACATAGAGTACATACATATATATACGCACATGTATATAAATATATATATATATATATATATATATATATATATATATATATATATATATATATATATATATATATATATATATATATATATATATATATATACATATACACATTTACATGTACTATATATATGTACTTGTATATATATATGTATTTATATGTGTATATATATATATATATATATATATATATGTATTTATATATATATATGTATATATATATATATATATATATATATATATATATATATATGTATATATATATACAAACGCAAAACCCTTTAGGGATGGGATCGACCATCCTTACCCCCCCAAAAAAAACAAACCTATTTCTCACCCATTTAGAAATTACCCAAGCTAACCACCCCCACCCCCACGAAAAAGTAAATCAGCCCCATGGCCAAACGTCACTAAACCACAAAAAAACTTAACGAAAACCAAAACAAAGGAATTCAATTACGAACTTTTCGATCCCTTTTATGATAGAGAGAAAAATGATTGATTGATTGATTACCTTCCTGATCTTCATGCCCAAAATACCGGCGGCCTTGTCGAAGGCCGAGTGGGCCGTGTAACACATGACGACCTCGGGTGACCTGATGCCCCTGCGTTCGCGTCCCCAGTCCCGCATCGCCTTGCACGCCATCAGGAGGCTCTCCGAGCCGCCTGATGTCAGCTGTTACGAAGGAGGAGAAGAGGAAAGACAATGTTAGAGGCTGGGTGCTGGTAGCTGACAGAAAGAAGAAGAAGAAGAAGAAGAAAGAGTGGGATGCGTTTTGGGTGGGGCTGGGTTGGGTTGGGTTGGGGGGGATGGGGGAGTTGATTTGTCGATGTTAGTTTATTGAGGGCGGGGAAGTGGTTGAGAAATTGATTGTAAGATTGATTGTAAGAACTTTTTTATTTGTTTATTTGTTTATTTTTTATTTTTTATTTATTTTTTTTTGAGAGAGAGATTTACGTCACAGTAATTTAATTATGACTGTGTGCTAGTATATGGAAGAGGAAATTGAGAATATATATATATATACATATATATACGTATATATACATATATATATATATATATATATATATATATATATATATATATATATATATATATATATCACTGAGGAAAAATGCGAAGGAAATAACCTGTAGCACATGCCATAAAGATAGTCCATTGACATAAATCATATGCCACAGTGCACTTGGAAAGCACATGAGAAGAAGAAGAAGAAGAAGAAGAAGAATCAGAAACCCGTGTGAGTGATAACTGACATTATTCAGACATATAATTTTGTACTGATATTCCGAAGAGACGGACAAATGATATCAGAGAGAGTAAACCTGTATAGTCGATCTTGATCGCTCAAAGATTTTCTGTCGCAGAAGAATGAATTGAGAAGCAAATGGGATGCACGGGAATTAACAGTGGAATAAAACGCTTGAAAACAGAAATAGGATGTAAGTAAAAAAAAAAAAAAACTGAAAAAGGTTATAAGAAAAAAAAAATAAAAGAATCTTCCCGAGCCATAGGCCCTCAGCTGCTGATCGCAAATGGAAATTATGCTCTCGCCCGAAGGTCATCGCGCCCTTAGTTAGATCTGGCCTGACCTTGGATGAACCAGTAAAAAAAAAAAAAAAAAAAACCGGGGAGGGGGTTAGGGAGTCGAATTAGGGGAAGGAGAAAAGTGATTGGCTCGTGACACATGGAAAATAGATCCTTAAGATTTGCGAGATGTAAGGGAAAAAGGTTGTAAGAGGGGAGATGGAAGATAGAAAGGGGTTATTTTGCGTAGGTCTTATGGGTCGACTGAAATGACGATCTTATTTATTTTTTTTTTTTTGACAATCTGCATAGGCCTTATGAATAAATTGAAATTATTTTATTTTTATTTTTAATTATTTTTGTCTTACTTTTTTTTCCTGCTATTTTTCAGTAGGTCCTTAGTCTCTATAAGTTAATTATTTTTTTTTCTTTTGACATTCTGCAAAGGCCTTATGAATAAATTGAAATTATTTATTTTTATTTTTAATTATTTTTGTCTGTCTTATTTTTTGTCTTGCTCTTTTTCAGTAGATGCTTAATCTTTATAAGTCAATGATTTATTTATTTATTTTTTTGACATTCCGAGTAGGTCTTATGAGCAAATTGAAATTTATTTTGTATAATTCATTCTGGCTCACTTCTTTTTCTTGCTTTCTTCCATTAAATAATTAGTCTTTATAAGTCTTGGGCTTAAGACTATCCAGGTCTTTTTGCTAAATGCAAACGACGTGTGACGCAAAGTTTTCATTAAGAAAATGACCCGTGCATATACACGAAAATTCCGAATAATAGATTAACTTTTATAAATATAGGCGCTAATGATTGGTGAAAACACACACACACAGACAGAAAGAGAGAGAGAGAGAGAGAGAGAGAGAGAGAGAGAGAGAGAGAGAGAGAGAGAGAGAGAGAGAGAGAGCATCCGACAGTTTTAAAGTCTCACCAATACCCTTATCTTTATTCCACAATGCTGCATCTGGAGAGAGAGAGAGAGAGAGAGAGAGAGAGAGAGAGAGAGAGAGAGAGAGAGAATATCAGCTTGAGCAAGCAGGCGCCATATATAAGTCAAATTAACCTATATAAAGTTAATTACCATTATAATGCATTTTTGTAATTAAGACTGTATTTACATATGTCAAAAACTCTCAAGCCAAATTTAGTTCTTTGCAAATTTCATGTGTGTGACAACAACAGTTTTAACTGTAGCTACACGTACAGAAAATTATTTACATTAAAAGCCTGAGACGTCGTTTGAGAGAGAGAGAGAGAGAGAGAGAGAGAGAGAGAGAGAGAGAGAGAGAGAGAGAGAGGTGATGATAGTGATAGTCGTTTTCCAAATAAATGTTCATTTTCCCCTTAACAGACAAACAAACCGTGTGCATCATCGTCATTGTGAATTGGAATAATCATCCATCCTACCCTTTGCTATTTAACATTAAAAACTGAATAATAAAGAGTCCTGAGGTCTACAACAGACCCCCCAACTCCCTTAACACCTTACCATAATTACGGACTGCCTTAGACCTATGTTCTATACTGACCTAATACTGGCATAATATAAGCTTAATACAAACTAAATCTCCTCACTTTATTTTTTCTTTTCTTCCATATTTCTGGACATGACCTCTATCACTGTCGCAGTCAGTGGCCTTCGCTATTGCGACACCAAATCAATGTTAATCCATAAAAAATCTCTTGTCACTTATTGAGGCAAGTTTGTCATCGCTCCAGGGGAGAGGTATTTGTCAGTTGTAGTGGTAGGTCAGTCCCCCTTCCCAGAAGAGTAGTGTTCTATCACTAGCATTAACTGCTTTTTCCATTATTTTACCACTCCAGCAAGAAATGGGCTGATCACTGCAAGTGGATGTCTCGGAAAAATAAGGGCGAATTTAAAATAATTTTGAATCGCGTAGAGGATTCAGTTCTGTGTGTGTGTGTGAGATATATATATATATATATGTATATATATATATATATATATATATATATATATATATATATATATATATTGATATATATTGAGAAATTTTATGGAACTTTATCAGTTCTGAAGGCGGGAGGACCGCCCACAGCTTGCTAGGTGCGACCGTGTACTAAAGGTTCTTAGCGCCGTTTCTTGTCCCCAACTCCATTACTTTCTGTTTTTTATATCTTAAATTTCATGTTCCCTTTTGTATCCCTTCACGTAGCTGTCCAACATCTTAAAACTTTGCTTCGCCAAGTATACCACATATGTCACACAATAAGCAACAGAATAAAAATAAATAAATGGATAAAAAAGAATAGAAAAAAACCAAATCAGTGACTCACACATCCGCAGTGTTGGCCGTCGCCCTTGAAGAGGCTGATCGTCATCTGAACGATCTCCGCCTCCATCTTGCGCGCCCCTGGGAAGATGTCGGCGTGGAGTGGGTTGGCCAGGCTGTAACGCCCGAACATCTCCACCAGAAGGTCTGTGAAGGACTTGTCAGACCCGGCGAAGGCCCCTCCGGATATCTTGCCTTCCTTCCAGTCGTATTTGCCTGGGGGAGATTGAATGGGCGGTGCGTAATAATAATAATAATAATAATAATAATAATAATAATGATGGTGATGATAATAATGATAAGTATTTTTATTATTATTATTAATTGAAGTGTGCTGACATTCATTCCTAACGAAAAATTCAGTAAAGGAGATTAACAGATTGCGAATAACTGAAAGACGTGTTTGGACCTAACGCCGAAAGTACCAAATTAAAAAAAATAACAAAAAGATTGGTTTACACAAAATCAACAATAAGCAGTATCTAAGCGTTTAATAAACACACAGAATAAGCAATGAACAGGTATTGGTTATACATTCGTGTCTGAATGAAAAATACCCTGCATTTGTTTTAGACCATGCAATCGTTGTGCTGAAAAACGTATGTAGGCCTAGTGTAGAAAATGCCGAATAAATTAGAAAGTAAACTGACAGGAAGATTAGCATACACAAACTCAACAATAAACAGTAACTGAAAGTCTACTAAACATGCATAGTCAACAATAAACGTCGCTGGCGAGACATTTTGTCTGAATGAAAAAACACTTTACATTCGGGTTAGACTATGCAATAGTTGTGCTGAAAAACGTATGTAGGCCTAACGCAGAAAATACCGAATAATTACACAAAAAATAAAGTAACAACAAGATTATTCTACAAAATCAACAATAAATGCTAACTAAAACTTTAGTAAACACACACAAACAGCAATAAACCATGCAGTCTTCCATGCTGGCTTCCATGGTCTAATTGCAGCTAAACATCAGTGTACCACAGTCTGTTTTGAGTTTCTGATCTCTCTCTCTCTCTCTCTCTCTCTCTCTCTCTCTCTCTTACCTACTCCAAGCACGTTGCTCGCAACTTTGACGACTTCGTCTTTAGACCAACCCTGGGAAGGCAGAGCTTTCAACAGCGGCACTTCAAAGTCAGCTGCGTCTTCAAACATGCCTTTTTCGATCTCTGCCAAACAAAAGTTCGAGGAAGTTTGTAAGACATAACGTAAAATTAGTGTGCTTACATCGGTGAATTGGTTAATTCAAGGATATGTATATGTGTAGTACTAGATATTTTTTAACGGCCTTATAATCTTTCAGGTAGTGGACTGTAGCGGCTCGGGTCATTATTATATTCTTGTATACTGAAGCTGTTACAGACTGTTCCGAAATCATAAACAAATAAGTCCAACTGAGTTATTTCTAAACTAATTGTGTGTGTGTGCGTGTGTGTGTGTGTTTGTGTGCGTGTGTCTGTGAAAGAAAGAGAGAGAGTGTGTGCGTAAACAATCTGGAAATTTAATGCTGCAGCAGATTGAGGAAGTTAAAAAACCGAGATAACGAGGCAGGATATTAGTTTTACCAGCGAATAAAAGAACTGATAAACAGATTAGAACGTAACGAATAAAACCATTATTAACTGAACAGATAAGAGATAATAATTGTTGCCCTTTATCTCACCCATCTTCATTGCTACGAAGAATTAAAATGTTCGCGATTGTTTTATTTCATTATCGGAGATAACTGGGCGTCGTGGGATCTCCCCAGATCAGATTTTGCGATGTCCAACGACGTATTCTCTCATTCAACTATTTTTATAGATTCTTAAACATCTGGGTGCGTTCAGGAGTTATTTGTAACCACGGCTAAAAACAGCGCTGTCAGTTAAGAGAAGAGAGACGTTGCATGGTTACGAGAAACAGAAAGTAGGTCTATTTTTGTGCATTCCATTTTTACACTCCCGGACAGCTGGCTATTTTTAGTTACAAATGTGAAGTATTTATTGATTATTTTAGGCTGATACTGGAATTTATTAAGGATAATAATAGTTACTTTGCAGTTGCGTGTGTTATGCTCTCTAAAAGTAATTAGACCTAATGAGGGAAAAGAAACAGTTGTAGGCTTCCTTCAAAAGTACATAGGCCTATCAAGAAAAAAGACAGTAGCAATTATTCTCAGAAAGTGCCTAGTCCTAATAAAGAAATTATTTGATAATGGTGCTGTAGTTCAATAATGAAAAGATGTGTCCTATAGCAGTATATATAAGCCTTATAAAGAAGGAGTTTAAGTACCAGGTACTCGATAGCAGTTCTTAGACCTAATAGGGAAATGTTAGAGCGTTAGGTTTTATAATGAACAAGAGACTCAGAGCTCTAAAATAATGGCTTTTCTGTACATAAGTATTTTGGAAAAGAAGCAGAAATAATCTTACGTGCTTAGAAACTTAGTATATGTTTGTATACGAATAAAATGTACGTAAATGTAAACATAACCACAGAGTACCTTTCCTAGACGTATCGAGCTGGTCCGCGATGTAGTTTCTGATGGCGGGAATTGCCCGAACTTTTCTGAAGATCCAGCATTTGAGAGCCTCCAGCACGTCTGTTCAAAAGCATTCAGTATTTGATAAGTAAAATTGCAGTTAAGGTGAAAATGAGTAATGTGTACTGTATATACTGTATATATATAATATATATATGTGTGTGTGTGTGTGTATATACACAGTATATATATATATATATATATATATATATATATATATATATATATATATATATATATATATATATATATATATATATATATATATATATATATATATATATAACAGTTAAACATATTAAACAACATGCATTTTTATAGAACATATTCCCATCTCAGATAGCTTCAAAATGCGTGAGTCACGCGAGGAGGAGAGCTCAGAGAGAGAGAGAGAAACTCACAAGTACACATGATGATAAACAGCTATTCACGCTGCTTTGAAACAAGTTGGTATGAGGAAAAATATGTCTATCGATCAGTCATTAACATAAATACACCGAACAACATATTCCAGTATATTTCTGGTCTGGTGACCTAGCCAGCTCTGATCACTTGGATGGTCATATTTGATAATGAACATAAAATAATGATATTTCTGTAGTTAACGTAAAGTAATCGTATTTCTATAGTTAACATAAAGTAATCGTATTCCTGTAATTAACAAAAAAAATCATCCTTCATTTATCGATTAACCGTAGGAATATCTAATAAATCAGATGAAATAGAAACAAGTAAAAAATGCGCCGTAGTTTCTTCGGCGCAATCGAGTTATCTGTACAGCCGCTGCATAATCGAGGCCACCGAAAATAGATCTATCTCTCGGTGGTCTCGGTATAATGCTGTATGAGCCGCGGCCCATGGAAACTTTAACCACGGCCCAGTGGTGGCTTATCCTATATAGTTACCAGACGCACGATTATGGCTAAATTTAAATTTAAATAAGCTAGAAACTACTGAGGCTAGAGGGCTGCAATTTGGAATGGTTGATGATTGGAGGTAGGATGATCAACATAACAATTTGCAGCCCTCTAGCCTCATTAGTTTTTGAGATCTGAGGGCGGACAGAAAAAGTGCGAACAGGAAAAAGTGCGGACAGAAAAAAGTGCGGAGAGAAAAAAATGCTTACGGACAGACAAAGCCGGCATAATAGTTTTTTTTTTTTTTTTACAGAAAACTAAAAAGGAAAATAGAAATTCATGAATTTAGAATGTGTTCGTAAAGAAAGTTGGTATTATCAACTTACCATCCAGATTACAGAAGAGGTCGTTTAAGACCAGAATCATAAGGGTGAAGAGTACAGTGCCACAAATCAGCTGCCATTTCTCGTAGGATGAGAATGCGTCTTCAAAGTCTCTTTCCAGACCTGGAATCAGTTAGGTGATAGATTTTAATCAGAATCGGTAGATATTTGGCTTCTGTGGGTCGCAGTTAGAGAGGATTTGTGCGTAGGGTTATAGAAATGTGTTTTTGAAAGTTCTTGAGAATTGGTGGGTTGACATCTTTTGGGCTCTCTCTCTCTCTCTCTCTCTCTCTCTCTCTCTCTCTCTCTCTCTCTCTCTCTCTAATATATATACATAATATATATATATATACATACATACATACGCACATATACATAAACACACACATTATACATTAGATATATATATATACACACATATATATATATTTATATATATAAATATGTGTGTGCATATATATTACTGTCACGGTAAAAATCAGTAATGACTGTCAAGTATCATCATAGATTTTCAGGGAAATTTTGAGAGCAGTTATGTTATCAAGTGAGGTGTACCAATAATGAGTCAGCATGTACACCTTTATTCGACTTCCCGGAAGCATTTCAAAGGCACATTTGATTCAAAGAAAATATGATATTATTCTCTTCCTGTTTTACACCTGTACGTCAGATAGGTTCTACGAAATTCAAGACTAATGTAAAATAGTAAAATAATCTCAGAATGTCCTCACCGTATTATTATTATTATTATTATTATTATTATTATTATTATTATTATTATTATTATTATTATTATTCAGAGGATGAACCCTATTCAAATGGAACAAGCCCACCACAGGGGCCACTGACTTGAAATTCAAGCTTCCAAAGAATATGGTCTTCATTAGAAGGAAGTAACAAAAGGAAGAGATCATTTATTAAAAAATTAAAAAATAAATTAACAAAGTAATAAATAACCAGATAAAAATGTAAGTAAATCATAGAGACAGAAGGGGGAGAGGGTTGGTCACTGGAAGGGTTACCAGTACAAGAAACTTTTTCTTTTGTAGTTTCTCTTCGGCTCCTACCTGAATACCGTGTCACTTCTTCTGTCTTTCCTTCGATCACTTCCCTCCTCGCTGTCCAGCTTCTTGGACTGTATCTTGTATCAATTTTTAGTTATATTGTTTAAGAACATATTTTTGGGGCCGGCTTTGTGAGTAAAAAAATGGGAGTAATAGATTATTGCTCAAACTGATATTGGGCCAGATGGTGGGGGTAGCAACTTCACTCTTATGAAAACCAGAAGGGCATTACTGCTCTCGTGAAATGATGAAATAATATATATATATATATATATATATATATATAATATATATATATATATATATATATATATATGCATATATATATATATATATGCATATATATACAATATATATAAAAGAGAGAAAAGTTATTTTGAATAAATAATAATATTTAGCTGAATTATAACATTGCCTTTCTTAAGTGGTGGACAACAAAGAATGAAAATTATAGTATTCTGATATTAAAAACTTTATTGTATTATTCGAGTTCATACCCAAAGTCAGATAATGAAAATTCCATTTTATTATCACTTGTGTTTCTCTGTTCTGTTACCAAGAATCAACGGAGTAAGCAAGTTTTTGTCATGAAAGACCAATAAATAAATAAATAAATATTTCAAAGGCAATGACAAACAGATTGCAATTCCTGTACCCAGATTACTGAACATGGAAGCTTCTGAGAAACTAGAATCCCATTTTAATTCAACTCGTGTTTCATCAATTTACCACGAATTATTCCAAATCCGTCGCGCCACTTCTTTTCCCTCTGCAAATGACAGATATCTTCAACGCGGTCTTTTGAAGTTTGTTTACTGGCTAGCTCCTGCCTGCCTCTGTCGACTTATTCTTTGTTTCCTGTCTATTATATGCGTGATGAAATCGAGCATCAGTCGACTCCTGTGCAGGCACGTTGTTGTGTAGACTTTAAATAGCTTTCCGTTTAGCAGTTAAAGGTACGGAGCTGTGAACAATATTAGCGGCGTTTGGACTCTGATAAAAAAAAAAAAAAAGCACATTCCTGGTTTTAGGGGAATGGACCAGCTGGTGATCTGGGCTATTATTATTATTATTATTATTATTATTATTATTATTATTATTATTATTATTAATGATACTTCGTAGGTTTATTTTTGGTACTGAGTATGCGTTCTGGTGGCCTGGTGGTGGGTTGGGATATTATTATTATTATTATTATTATTATGATTATTATTATTATTATTATTATTATTTCAGTCGTCAGTGATACTTCATAGGTTTATATCTGGTACTGAGTATACGTGCTGGTGGCTTGGTGGTGGGTTGGAATATTATTATTATTATTATTATTATTATTATTATTATTATTATTATTATTATTATTATTTCAGTCACCAGTGATACTTCATTAGTAGGCTTCCGTCCAATAATGAATATACGAGTAGGCGGTTGGAATAATATATAATAATCATCATCATCATCATTATTTCAGTCACTAATATTTCATCAATTCTAGAATGTTCTCTGATTATTATTATTGTTAATTATTTCCTATTTCTTCTCACCATTATCGGTATTATATTATGCTAAAGCTTGCTTTGCAAGTCATTAGCCTATTCGGCCATTCTGAATAATAATAATAATAATAATAATAATAATAATAATAATAATAATAATAATAATAATAATAATAATAGAACTTAGTCAAACCTTTTCTGGCCAACCCAGATGCATTTAGGCTAACTTAATAAGTTCAGTTATGTTGATGGAAATAACTAACAGAATAATCTATACATTACTGTGACCAGTAATAATAGTATATTAATATCTGTGGTATTTTCATCATAAGGGAACAAAGAAGTATCCTGTATCTTCCTTTGACATCTGGTATCGATCTTGTATTTATTATTTTTTTGCCACTTTCCCGTATCCGAATATAATTCGGTTACCTGCCGAGAGGCCAGATAAGGATATCTTTGTTTTCGTAAACATTTTTTTTATGAGATGTAACAGAGATATGTAAACTGATAAGTTGTCACAAGGGCATTAAAAGCTTTTGTCCGCACTGAAAGTAATTTTTCTGATGCTCGTAATACGTTTGTTTGTGCTACGCCTAAACTTTGATAGAGAAATCCTACGTGCAAATATACATATGCAATATATTTATATATATATGTATGTATGTATATATATGATATTAATGCATTTTGAAAGTATGTAGGAATTGCCGTAAATGCAATAGAGGAAAATAACTTTCAATATTCTTAGTGTAAATTTGTTATTATTGGTAATATTATCAGTCCTATATATGTATATATATGTATATATGAATATATATACATATATATGTGCATATATACAAATATGTATATATACACACATATATACATTATATACATACATACGTATATATATATATATATATATATATATATATATATATATATATATATATATATATATATATATATATATATATATATTAGGACTGATACTAATAACATTACCAATAATAACAGATTTACACTAAGAATATTAAAGTTATTTTCCTCCATTTCATTTGAGGTAATTCCTACAACCTTTCAAGGTACTAAGTCGAGCATTGGTTTCGTTTTCTGGGTCCAGCTCAAGAAGCCACCGAGATTACGGGAATTCAAAGGTTCGTTTCCGGGATAACTCGTGTGTTATCTTCGGCGGCCAAAACGTGCACTATTGTGGGTAAACTCGTGTAATATTAAGGGTCAACTCGTGAGTTATTTTCTTGTCAGGTCAAGATTTTTTTTAGGGGTGGGATGTTATGTAAGGTTGCTTTGAATATATTCTTTTTGTGGTTAAAAGGTTTTTCTTATATCCTTTCAGGGTCAACTTATAAGTTCTTTCAAGGTCAATTCGCAAGTCTTTTTCAAGGTCAACGTATAAGTCCTTTTCAAGGTTGACTCTTAAGTTCTTTCAAGGTCAGTGTATAACTCCTTTCAAGGTCAATTCATAATTCCTCTCAAGATCAACTCACGAATCCTCTTTTAGGTCGGCTCATAAGTCCCTTTTCAAGGCCACCTCACAAGTTGTTTTCAAGGTCACTTTTTAATCAGGGTCAACTTATAAGTCCTTTTCAGGGTCGACTCATGAGTCCTTTTCAAGGTCAACTCATAAGTCCTTTTCAAAGTCAACTCATAAGTCCTTTTCAGGGTCAACTCATAATTCCTTTTCAGGGTCAATTCATAAGTCCTTTTCAGGGCCAACTCATAAGTCCTTTTCAAGGTCAACTCACAAGTCTTTTACAGGGTCAACTCAAGTCCTTTTCAGTGTCAACTCATAAATCTTTCCTAGGCGGGGTCAACGCGTGCGTTATTTTAAGGGTCAACTAGTACGTTATTGTAAGGGTCAACTCGTGCATTATTTTAAGGGTCAGCTTCAGCGTAATTTTAAAGTTCAGTTCTTACTTAATATTAAAGGTCACCTGATGCGTTATTTTAAGGGTCAGTGCCTTGTTATTTGCGAGACAAGCTCGTTCAGTATTTTGGGGTCCATCTCAAACCTTATTTTCGGGACTAACTTTTACCCGATTTAAGGGAGCCACTCATGCACTATTAGGTCCATGTCATTTTCGAGTTTTGCTATTTGTTGTTGAAGTTAATGTCAGTGATTTTTATGTAATAAATGGCCCTCTTAAAAAGTAATGCTTAATTCTTTTTATGTGCCTAAAGACAAGATAGAAACTAATTATTTTTATATATTTCAATGAAAACTTCTTATACATAACTAGAAGAGCCTTGCCTTGGAAGAATTGAACGAGGCTCACTCTTGAAACGCTGTGAAATGGTCTTAGAAAGTGATAAGGATAATAATACTACCAAAAATGGTGATAATGAATTACGAATTTTAAAAAATTAAAATGCCTACATGGTAGACAGAAACGAGACGAACTATGGTAGTGAAGATATGATGAATCAAATGTGAAAGGGAAAACGGGAAAATAATAATAATGACACAGCGCTGTTCTTACGAGATAGGAAGGCAAATAGTTCATCCATAGTCTTTCTATGGAAGAGATAGAAGAAGCAGGCTTGGGTCACAGTTCACAGTTACACAGCTCCGGAACAACTCCAAATATGTACTGGGAAGTTACCCTGGTATGGGTTGGAGATAATTATTATCTCAACGCCAGTTTCAGCGTTTAGTGTCACATACAAAGGGAAAAAATGTCATGGCAGCTGAAAGATAAGATTTTGGTTTTATCTCGAAATAATTCTAGGCTACTGATAAGGCCTTGGGAAGGAATAAGGTGGTGTTAGCTGATTACAAGTTATCTTAATTTTTTTTTTTTTCCTGATATCTTTTTTTTTTCTTTTTGTTAGCCAAACGTAGATATCGAGCCCCAGAAGTCCAGTTAGCTGTAATTATAATTATGATTATTATTCAGAGGCTAAACCCTATTGATATAAAAGCCCACAGGGCCACTGACTTGAAATTCAAGCTTCCAAAGAATATGGTGTTTATTTGGATCATATTACAAAAGATAATCCATTAGAGAAATACATAAATACAAGGGAATTGTTTTAGGCTATTAATGCATTGCATCATCGCTTGAAGTTTTGAGGCTCTAATTGCCAAACATCCTCAGGGAGACTGTTCCAGAGTCCAGCTCGGCCGTGTGAGGAACAAAGGACCTCTGGGACTGAGAAGTTCGAAGCGAGGCACATTTACTGTATATATTGCTGTGCTGTTCAGCTAATCTGGTCGCTCTCGGCAGGTAAAAGAGGACCACGCTTGAACTTTTGAGGTTCTAATTGCCCAACACCCTCAGAGAGACTATTCCACAGTCCAGCGGTGTGAGGAATAAAGGACCTCTGGAACTGAGAGGTCCGACAGCGAGGCCCATTTCCTGCATATTGCTGCTCCTGTTCAACAAATCTGGTCGCGCTCGGCAAGAAAAGCGGACCAGGGATCAACTGTGATGGCGAAAGTTCTGTTAGAATACAACTTACAAAAAATTGACAAACAAGAGACCATCCGTCGAAACTGACCAAAGTAAATTATAGTGGCAAGGTTGTAATGCAGTTCTGAAGATAGAGATGTCAATTATAAATTAAAATGAAAATAAAGATTATTAGCGCTCTAATGCTCCGCACTAGTTTGACGGAGAAAAATTTAACATATATACCTTGAGAAAATCTTGAAGCATTGTCCATTGCCATAAGTTATTCTTCTTTAAGTTATTCTTCTTCTTCTTGTAACTTAACATGGACTCACCAATCTTAACAGTGGCCCAGGATGATCGAAATACCTTCGGAAAAATATCGACCGAAGTTCCGGAATTATTGATTACTGTCAAAGTCCCTCTCCATTAAAATGAAGTGACCTTTAAGATTTTCTGAAAATAAATTGTTAGACTTCATACGAAGATGAGTGCCGTTACGACCTGAGGTTTATGGTGATGTCAAGGGTTTAGAAGACATTTGCTGACATCGAGGTCTTGGAAGAAAAAGCGATGACATCAATAGCACAGTGGGAAAGGAATGACATCAATGGCGTAGCAGAAATGTCTGGAGATTGATCGAAAGATTGAAGCATTGGGAGGTGTGTTTCGTACTACTTGTCAAGAAGAGGGACGGTTGTGTGTGTGTGTGTGTGTGTGTGTGTGTGTGTGTGTGTGTGTGATGAGAGAGAGAGAGAGAGAGAGAGAGAGGAGGGGGGGTGGGGGGGGATGAGTAACAATCCCACGAGAAAGGTGTATCAGTAGATGACCCCATCAATGAAAAGATATACTGAAGAATAAAGAAGATAAGACGTGCTGATCAAACGGACTGACCTTGAACTTGTGACTTCCCCTCAGTCTCTGAGCGAGGTTGAATCCCGGCGCGTATAAGAGGTCGATGAGTTGGAAAATGGAAACTCACGGTGAATTGGGCAGATGGTCCCCTTGCAAAAGCTGGGTAATACCCAGATGAAAATGGGTCGAGACGATGATTGATAAGAGCGTGCAATACCCAGTTGCCAATAGGTGGAAACAGTGACTGATAAGAGAGTGCAAGCATTCTGTATACATTTTCATGCATGTATTTAGACATGTGTACACGTAGGTATAGAGAGATTTTGGAAAGATAAGTGTGCAAGTAATCTGTATACATGTACATGCACGTATGTATACATGTATTTTCTGAGAGATTTTGGAAAGGTAAGAGTGTGCAAGTACTCTGTATACATTTACATACACGTATGTATACAGATATACATGCATTTTCAGAGAGATGTTGGAAGGGTTATTCAGAACGGTTTGATGTTTGGTGTTGCAGAGGCCACAGTAATCTCCAAGTTCAGAGATTACTTGGTTAACAGTTAAACGATTTTGATAAGATTCCTTGGTGTGACGATAAGAAATATTGATGTTTACATCCATTTTATTATTAATTTTTTTATTTTGTTTATATTCTCTGGAAGGGCGAGTGAATGAATATTTTATATTAAATCTTGACTGTGGTCTCATTGCCTTGGGCATATTGAAACCGAACTGTAATATTCAGGAATTTTTAAAGTACGAACAGTATTCGTTGTTGAATAAGCATATTATATATCTACAGTTCGTATACTACATAGCATAGATATTAGTACCTAATTTTCATAAAATTGTAGTCATTTCCCATTTTCATGAAGATAAAACATTGAATCTGCATTTCCTCAAAACTTATGAATTGAAGGAACATTTTCATTTAGATTTTCATCACCATTTCTGAGGATGAAAATCCCACCGTGTTCTCAAGAAGTTAGAATATGGCTCTTACTGAACCCACTTTCTCCTAACTGAATCCCCCTCGTGCAGGTTAGTTCGCTGGTTTAGATTTAACCAAATGCAGCTTGTCAGTGTGGTAAGGTGTTTTAAAGGGAATGATAGGCCTTGTGGACCTCTGGACTCAGACCTGAACACTTAGATAACCCAAATACTTCTCATTCCCTGGTCTGTATGTATGTTTGGTCTTATGAACTGTTTGTTGTACAACATCGATTTGGGTATCCAGTCAACCAACTGTTTTTTTCTTCAAAAAAATTTTTCACTGTATCCAATCAACCAACTGTGTTTTTGTCAACCAACTGATTTTCAACCAACTGTTTTTTTTTTTTTTTTTTTTTTTTTTTGCTGTATCAAAAAATTTTTAGTCAATCAAAACTGGTTTTTTTAAAGCAACTGTTTTTTTCTGTATCCAGTCAACCAACTGTTTTTTTTTTTTTGCTGTATCCAAAATTTTTTTAGTCAATCAACCAACTGTTTTTTTTTTCAACTACTGTTTTTTTAATGTATCCAGTCAACCAACTTTTTTTTTTTACTGTATCCAGTCAAACAGCTGTTTTTTTTACTATGTCCAGTCAACCAACTTTTTTTTTTACTGTTTCCAGTCAACCAACTGTTTTTTTTTAATGTATCCAGTCAAACAACTGTTTTTTTTACTGTTTCCAGTCAACCAACTTTCTTTTGCTGTACCCAGTCAACCAATTTTTTTTACTGTTTCCAGCCAGCCAACTATTTTTTTTTCTGTCTTGAGTACAAAGGTCGATTAACTTCGACACAGCCTTTGATGGTGCGTAGGATTGATTGTGATTTATCAGGCGTCACAAGTACCATGCTCAGCAATTTCGACGCCAATTTATGGATTTTAACTGTTACTCTCTTCCTGTTCTCATTTTTCTCGAAAAATGCAACCTTCTATCCTTCAAGTGGCGAGTCTGTGGGTATGCCCCGGGTCTTTTTTATATCCTCCATCTTTTTCTTGCCTTTTTCTGTTTGGAAAAAGGAAAAAAATTACTTGAATAAGGTAAAATAGACAACTGATACATTCTTAAAAAACGAAAAACGCATACGAAGGCTGGTTGAAGAATTAGTATAAAATGTTGCATGAAGAATCACTGGAAAACAAGAAGCACCAAAATCACGTCACGTGGAGATTCCTTTTTAAGAAAACCTCAAAAATAACGTCATGGCTTCATGGCTGCTGTTTTCACCCACGTGAAGAGGAAAATTATAGGGAAGGCGGAGAAATAACGAGTGTTTGTGTCTGTGTTGACGTATTCTCAGTGCACAAACAATTTTGGGGAAATTATGATTTCCTCAGTGTTTGTGCTCTTCTCTTTGTTTGTCCTCAGAGGCGAGAGTCTGTTTGTTACCTTGGTTTGTTGGTTAGTTGGGTATTCGCAATGCACAAACAATTTGGGGAAAATTATGATTTCCTCGCTGTTTGTGCTCTTATCTTTGTTTGTCCTCAGAGGCGAGAGTCTGTTTGTTGCCCTGGTTTGTTGGTTAGTTCAATATTCGCAAGGCACAAACAATTTGGAGAAAATTGTGATATCTTCACTGTTTGTGCTCTTCTCCTTGTTTGTCCTCAGAGGCGAGAGTCTGTTTGTTGCCTTGGTTTATTGGTTAGTTCAATATTCGCAAGGCACAAACAATTTGGAGAAAATTGTGATATCCTCACTGTTTGTGCTCTTCTCCTTGTTTGCCATCAGAGGCGAGAGTCTGTTTGTTGCTTTGGTTTGTTGGTTAGTTCAAGTTAAGGCGGTCTTATGCCATCACGGGGCCTAGCGCTATTTGCAAAGATTATAATCGTAATAAATAAAACTGAATGCCTGTTTCTTGCGGAATATCAGTAATATATTAAGTAGGAGGTATCTTTGATTAAATACATACTTGTATTATTATTATGATTATTATTATTATTATTATTATTATTATTATTATTATTATTATTATTATTATTATTGTTATTATTCAGAAGATACACCTTTTTACGGAACAATAAATTTGATTCGAAGATAACAGGAAATTCTAATCTGTTAGTAGAAAATAAAACATAAATGAAAAAATTATTCAAGATTTAAAGAAATTAACAAAATACAAGGTGAATTGTTTTAGGGCAGCGATGCATTGCTTAAACTTTCGAGTTTTAATTTACAAATCACGTAATATTATTAAAATCACGTAATATTAAAACGTATTTGTTACAAAAGGGTGATTCAGAGTACACAAAAAGCTTCTATAACTGAATCGCGCAGATTACAACTCCTTTATCACGTAACATCTTTTAGGTTTTTTGAAACCGACGCAGCAATAGGGAACGGGTGCATATTCGCTGATAAATGCATCATATGCTAAAAGATGGAAATTTGCAGTGGTGAGCACTGATTCACTTATTCTGCCAAGCCTTCATAGCTGTCAGAGACGTGGGGCTCTTTCTGCTCCGTTCTGTTGTCTTCAGAATGGCTCTTGACACCCAGGCACTTGTCGTGACAGAGAAATGCACTTTAGAAAGGTTGCAGAGACGAAGTTGTTTAATGTGCTGTTGGCAGGGAAAGTTTATTTCTTGTAGTGTTCCATAGTCTCTGCTTATAAAGGTAATTGTTTGGTCTTTTAAGCATGACAGAATTGAGTCTCTTCAGAAAAACCATGGGTTTATGGACAAACTTTGCTTCATTTACAAAAACAATTATGTTGACTTGTATCACATAAACCCCATCTATTTTTACATAAAAAAGTTAAGATTTCTGTAGGTGGAGTTTATTTGATATATGTAAACAAACGCGTGCTTGCAAATAAAGCAAAGCTTATCAATAAACCTGTGATTTGACTTACAAAAATTTACTTGGCTTTCAGATGTAACTTTTATTCACTTAAAAGGCAAAACAATGATTAGTTATACAAATAAAATGTTCTATAGAATAAAATCTGCCTATGCTAAACGGTTCTCTCAAGGCTACAGTAAAATTGTTTGTAACTAATATCGCCTTGCCTTTGGCATTTGGCAGCTGTTGACCTTGGCATTTGCGACGACAGATCTGCTTACAGAATAATAATTATTTGATCAGTGGTTTTCTTACAGAATACACTGAAAGTGATTTGTCATTCATTTATTTTTCTGCTTTTATTAAGCCATTTCTCTTCTGTGCTATCAGTAATGGTTGATGAAATAAGAGGGTGTCTCAGGGCAGAGAGCCCTTGAACTGAGGTACCTTCATCCTGCATACTTATGTAGAGACCAGTGGTGAGAGGCTGACCCCGCCCTGGACGACGGCAAATCTATAAACAGTCTCTTACGCGTAGATGATGTTACACACTGAAAGTATATATAGTAGATATTCATTGCGTTTTGTATATTAGGATTTTTCCACCAGTGTTTGACAGGAACACTTAGGCCTAGCGAGGGTGATTTATTTTTAGACAAGGGATGAAAGCCTCACCAAAGCAAAGTTAAAGAAGTTAAACAGCCAAGTGTGGAGATCAAATTTTGCTATTAATTATTTATGTCCGTTATCTGTTCACTTTATTATAAGGGACTGATAAACATCCTCCTGAAACGGGACGTGGTAACAGTAGGCCTATCCGTCCTTCAAATTGCTATTGTATAAGCCTAGTTTCAGTAAGCCTTGGTCTTCATGCTAGGAAGAATGGTAGGCCTAATAGAGAACTAAAGATTTTTGTTCAGTCATTTGATGTAAGCCCAATAGGGGAGGGAGGGAGAGAGAGAGAGAGAGAGAGAGAGAGAGAGAGAGAGAGAGAGAGAGAGAGAGGTAATAATAATAATAATAATAATGGATGATTAACTATCATGTTATAAAATGTGAATTACTCCATAAGAAACCCTTTAAAAATAATAATAATAATTAACTATCACGTTCTAAAGTGTGAATTATAAGAAACCCCTAGAAAAAAAATAGGGTGTTGGAGATATATTGGTAACTGTTACAGCAAACCGTTTTCTTCTTCATTCTTCAGAGAGAATGGAATGCTTAAAAGAGTTTGTTGTGATTTTTGCTATTGCATCTTCCTTACTCGACTTTTTAAGTGTATTTCATATGATGCATTAATAATAACAGTAAGAGCGATGATGATGATGAGATGATGAGTAGAGGGGTTTTCGGGGAGCATCTCTGGGAGGATTTTATTCAACGCAGAGAGAGAGAGAGAGAGAGAGAGAGTGGGTTGGGGAGATCTGTTATTCCGTGCGCTGCGAGGAAAGCATTTCTAAGAGAGAGAGAGAGAGAGAGAGAGAGAGAGAGAGATTTTCCTCTTAACTGATGAGAATCAGCGACCATAAAGGGAAAGGGAGAAGGTTGATTTCCTCCTCCAGCCACTACGAATAACAGCTATGAGAGAGAGAGAGAGAGAGAGAGAGAGAGAGAGACCCCAGTGGTTGGGGTGAGGACATTTCTTTTAACTGAAATTTAAAAATGTTGCCCATAGACGGTCAGAGGAGAAAGCGCGAAGGTCAAGATTCGACGTCGCATGTAGCAGAGGAAACGCTTGGTGAGAGAGAGAGAGAGAGAGAGAGAGAGAGAGAGAGAGAGAGAGGTTACCAACCACTGAGAAACAAACAGAATTTATGGTTCAAATAGGGCAAAACAACAGATCAAAGAGAGAGAGAGAGAGAGAAGCGGTGATTCAGAAATTGGAAAAAAAACTTCTGAGAGCGAGAGGGAGGATTCCTGGCTACTGAGAAACAGCAGCATCTCTGAGAGAGAGAGAGAGAGAGAGATTTTCCTCTATTATACCTGATGCGAGTTAACGGCTGCGAAAGAAATTTTGACTACGAGAGAGAGAGAGAGAGAGAGGTTTCCGCCAGAAACCCGAAACCAGCGTCTTCTCTCTATATAAATGATCGTCTCCTGTAACCCGGACTGAACATTTATCTTGATCTTGACCTCAACCACGTCTCCTTTCGGTATCTCATTCCTTCTAGGCCGACATTCCTCTTTCGCCTATTCCATCGCCTCTTACCTATCCTTCCTCTCCTATTCCATCGCCTCTTACCTATCCTTTCTCTCTTCGGCTAACTGACTCTGTTAAATCTCTCTCTCTCTCTCTCATTTACTGTCTTCAACTGACTCCGTTAAACTTCCCTTTCCTTCTATATCCCTCCTGGATACCAGCGTTTCCTGTCCTTAGATGATTCTCTCTCTCTCTCTCTCCCAGGTTTTGTTACGTTTTTATTCCTTTTTTTAACGTACAGCTTCTCCCTCGGTCCTCATTGTTCTCTCTCTCTCTCTCTCTCTCTCTCGTCGCCTTTTCCGTTATATCTGCCCCCTCTCTCCCGCTCGCTCAAGTCGCCTTTTTCATATTTTTTTTTTTTTAACTGCCTCTGCCTTATTCCATGCGCCATTTTCCAAAATGCCGCTCGCTCAAGCAGTATTTATACCTTCTTATCTCTTTACAATTATTCTTTTATCTTTAGGAATAAATGATAATGATTACATTTACTAGTTGTTTAATTGTATTTTTCTCATTTTTACGTTACTAACCGCTAGCTAATTTTAATATTAAGACTACAGCTTTTTGTAGTACTTCTACACAACTCGGCTGCTCGCACCTAACCTCTACACGTCTGTTTGGCGCTAAAATCCAGTCGCTTGACTGTCATATAAACTGGTCTTTACCGGTTTTATCAAACTGGGAATGAAGTAGGGAATAGGATTATACACTTGGAGTAACAGATTCAGCCATTGAGGGTTGACCACTGTTTGTGTGGGCTGTCCTGTAAATGGTAAGCTTGGACAAAAGGCTATTAAGATTCTCTCTCTCTCTCTCTCTCTCTCTCTCTCTCTCTCTCTCTCTCTCTCTCTCTCTCTCTCTTTTACTAGCAAATCAGTGAAGGAAACAGAAGCCAGAACTAAGTTGACCAGTGTAATAAATAGAATGTACTTTAATCAAGAGCATAAGCCTGGCCTAAGGCAAGCATAATCAGAAAGCTAAACTAATCAGTCTCTCTCTCTCTCTCTCTCTGATACGACAGGCCAGAGTAATTTAACCTGGAACAAGTTTAAACAAAGTATTTTCCCAACAAGGATGTGAAGGAACAGACGAACCTTAGCACAGTGGTGCCAAATCGTAAAAGTCACTTTCTAGACCTATAGTGACCATCTGCGTCATGACTCACTTCTGCCTTTTGTTATATGATACAGATTCGCAGGGTACGGCATGACCTGAGGTCTGTTATCAGTCATGACACGCGCTTCTGCTAATTGAAAGGCAAATGGAATATGCGCCTGCCAAGTGTTGATGGGTCATTTTTATACTTGTCAGGAAAGTATTCGGTCATGCCATTGGCAACAGGCACTGAAATGGGATTATAAATTGGAGGCCAATGTTGCCATGAACTTGAGAGTTAACAGTCTTTTATTTAGTGCCGGTGGCCAAAAATCTAATGCAACTGCCACTATATTTGTAAATGAGGATTTCAGTCATTTGTAACTAGGTTTTTCAAGAGTTACTCAGCCACAACCAAAACGCAAGCTTAAATTAGACCTACATCTTCACAACGCCTGCACCCTACAGATTTAATTTAATGAACGGGACGGCTTGGCACCCAGGGGGTTTAATTTCCGTTGATTTTGCAAAGGGCACGACCACCGCTGCACTTGCAGATCAGGACAAATTTTGATTTGAAAACCGCCTACCACAAAGTCATCGACAAACTTTAGACTTTCAGGGTTTTGTGGTGTTTCAATCTCCGTAACTTCTAAGGTTTTATGTTTAATATACAGTAGCTAGTGGTGTCTAATCTGAAAGTATATTGGTTTCACAATATTTCAGAAAACCACAGGTCAAAAATTCATCATGGAACAATAACTAAAGGTTGTTTTTATTTTATATTGTAAATTCAAATGTGAAAAACGGTAATTTTGCGAGGTTATGAAAGGACCAGTAGACCAGAGAGAGAGAGAGAGAGAGAGAGAGAGAGAGAGAGAGAGAGAAGTATTTATAGCTCTCCGATGAGGATCGTGTGAATAGATTTTGGTGGCCTTATGCCAGAACGGGCTCTCGCTTAGTAACATTCATAAGAACTACAAAATTCATATACGAATGCAAACATTAATAGTAAAAGATAAGATTGTCGTAAGTGTACATGAAAATGAGAAACATATTTTGCATTTATATGAAAAATAAATATCCACAGGAACACATGCATAATTTGGCTAATTTCCTTTTTTCGCCCCCATACCTTCGTATTTACGTCCCACCCTGTTTTCACTTGCCAGTTTATTATATATCTACTTTACCCCTCTTCTGACATTACCCCCCTCCCTTCCCTTCTCCCTCACCCTCCCCAACAAACAAATTATTCACCATACCAACGCTTCACTTCACCGTCGACTCCGTTGCCAAACCTGGCTTCATAATCTCATCATTCTAACGAACGCTCAATGCGCTAGACCGATGCCAAGTTGTAGTAGACAATTCGATACGATTTTAAGGTATTTGGCGCTGCCTAAAACAAAAACACGTCACCTTTTATGCTTATTTTCTTCAGCTTAAATGTGTAATAACTTTAAGAGAAAATAAAGGAAGGTAGCGGCGCGGGGGAAAATAGGTGAGCGTGGTTTAAAATAAATGAACTTGTATGGCAAGTTGGGATATACGGCGACAGTCAATTGTTCGGAAGTAAAATCCGTATACCTCAGATTACCACCGTCCAATGGCATGGCCAGTTATTCCTGTTAATCGAAGCCGAATACGTCATTGTTCTATTGAAAAACGAGAGTGATCAATATTCAGTTTAATATGCAACATTACCGAACGTATTATAGAGCACTTGGCAACTCCCGAATCACTCGTACTCACAGACCCCGTTAATACAGAACTTCCGCTACCATCTATCCAAAGAGCTTTGCATTTCAACCTTCCATACGCTTCTTTGGCGTGTTTCAAGATTTATGTCCTAAGTGAATAGTAAGCACTCACGTCTTACTTATTCACAAAATACTGGCGGGCTCTATAAAGTAACATTTGAAGCTAAAGAGTAATAGATTTTCGGAGAAGTTTTTGTTTAGGTGCACGCGAAAAAGGCGCCAAAAAGGAAAACGAGTTGAACTTACCAGTCCATATTTCTTTCAGCAAAGTTATTGACATGTGGATGCATTTAATTTGCACGGTCACCGTCCAGATCGATACCCGTTACCACCTATGTAATGATGGCGTCATCTTGTACGCCAGCTGTAGTATTTATCAAGGTAAAGAGAGATTTATCACATCTTGAAGCACGACATAATATTATGATGGTCACGTATAGAAGGAGACAGCCTCCTTTGTTGTTTTTCCGTTAATTTCACCCTGTCAAATGCTTCTTTTGTTCTGAAATACTTCAAGCTCATTGACTGAATTAGTAAGTAGCTTTAGCATACGCTTAGCATCTGGATTTTTGCGTTTTTTTAATAAGGGCACGCACTCAAGGAAGTGGCCCAGACCAGGGAATGTTCTAAGGACCATTTTGCACAATGGGACACCACCACTTCAGGCGCTTATCAAACACGTGCAAGTAAAAGCCACATGTTTCTGTTTAAAGGAGGCAACGGAAGTAGTGTAAAAAGCGTTACAGCTGTAGTTATTATTGCCATTAGTCAGAAAGACTCGAATGGTATTACGTAATGGTAGAGAGAGAGAGAGAGAAGGCAGCCATAAACAAAAGACAAAGAAACTCGTCAGAAGAAACGGAAGCCCATGTGAAGGAGGTAAAAACGGATGCAAATGAGAAAGACAGACGACTTCCGAAGAAATACGAGGAGAGAGAGAGAGAAATTAAAGTAGCAGTAAACGGAAGAAGCGAGAAGAGAGGAAGAGAGAGAGAGAGAGAGAGAGAGGTGAGGGGGAGAGCAAAATTCGTAAACAAAAGATATCAGAGGAAGACCGGGGCACAGGTAACCGAGAGAGAGAGAGAGAGAGAGAGCTAAGAACCAGGGAGAAAACATTCCAAAACGAAACAGAAATAAACATTTTCAAACAGAAATCAAGAAGTTGGCGTCACATCCTTACCACCACGAGTCCGAAGCGTAAGGAGAGAGAGAAACACTAGTTGGGATATTATATTAATAGTAACCTACCCAACCCGGGGGGGCCCCATGGTCTTATGTAGTAGAGCCAGTACTTGACTCCCAAAAGTCCCAACAGCCGGGGCTCTGGCTGCCTGTACTCTCTAGTCTCACTCTCAACCACATGGTACGCATCAGTACATTTCTCTAGCCATGACAGCGTACTCTTGCCGGGGGTGAGATCACGCGATTGAATGCTCTCTCTCTCTCTCTCTCTCTCTCTCTCTCTCTCTCACAATCTAGAGTATTTATTCCCTCTTTCACATCATTTCTCCAGCCATGACAGCATACTATGGCGGTGGTGAGACTTCAGTATACTGTTGAATGTGTTCTCTCTCTCTCTCCGAGGTGAGACTGTATTATCGAATGTGTTCTCTCTCTCTCTCTCATTTTAGAGTATTTACTGCTTTAGTATCCATGTTAGTCGTCGTATTTCTCGAAATAGAAATGGGAACTCAAGACATCCTTCTGAAACATATGACAACGTACTCTAGCGGCGGTTGAGGCCACGCTAACTCTCTCTCTCTCTCTCTCTCTCTCTCTCTCTCTCTCTCTCTCTCTCTCACTTGAAGTATTTATTACTTTAGTAGCATTGGGAACTCAAGACATCCTTCTGAAACATACGGCAGCGTACTTTAGCCAGAGCGAGATCACGCGATTGAATGTGTTCTCTCTCTCTCTCTCTCTCTCTCTCTCAGTTTAGAGTACTTGCTACTTCAGTAGCCATCTTCATCGTCTAGTACTCTAGCCGTGGTGAGTTCACGCGATTGAATGCTCTCTCTCTCTCTCTCTCTCTCTCTCTCTCTCTCTCTCTCTCTCTCTCTCTCTCTCAGAGTATGGACTGCTTTAGTAGCCGTCTTCATCGTCGTATTTCTCGGAATAGGAATGGGAATTTTCAACAGCAACGTAAGGATTCCAAAGAATTGTGGAAATTCTTGAGGGTTCCCAAGCGCTGTATCGATCGATCCTTTAACGGAGGGAAATGCGATTAAAATCCAATCTATGGTTAAATAGCCATCGGGAGAGCAGGTTTAAACCGGTTTCTCTCTCTCTCTCTCTCTCTCTCTCTCTCTCTCTCTCTCTCTCTCACTGTTTTCACATAAGAGACATCCAAATTCAGTGTCTTTTGCGTAAACATATGCATGTAAATTTTGATAAATTTGTCTAATAATACATATATGTATGTATATATATATATATATATATATATATATATATATATATATATTATCAGGGAATAATTTTACAAATTTAGCATTATTAAAAACGAAGATACCAATCATTTAAAGTATTTTTTCGAGCAATGGAACTTACGATAATAATAATAAAATAGCCTCATATTTCACAAATATCAATAACAGTTTGATATATTTGTGTCTATATACGTAGGATTATACATACCATTTATATATACATAGTTTATGTTAATTAGTCTTAATTTCCATCATGATTTTATTATACATCATTATCTTGACCTCATTTCACTTCCACTCCTGTGGATTTTCGTGAAAGCGCAGGATGCGATTTCATCATCTCATGGAGTAACTGCCTGAAGTGTGCCTAACGGCGCACTGTAAGCAGGGTCCCTTTGTGGCTGTCAGTTGCATTGCATTCTGCCTTTTGGACTTTTTTCGCATTCCCTATGTCGCTTTTGTGCTTGGCTATCCAACTTCTTGAATAATAATAATAATATTTATGTTCTGTGAACCAAATTGGTTGCATTCACAGTAACTAATAATAATATTTTGATCAATGGTCCAAGTTTGATTACATTCGTAGGAAGTAACTTTCAAAAATACAAAATGGGCATTAGATGAATTTTTTAAAAATTATTTAATTGATTACAAAAGAGTGGATTTATATTACGGTGTAAATATACGGTAGGCTGTGATCAGAATTTTCTGTTTTTTTGGGGGGGTGGGGTGGGGTGTTACGGGGCTAATTCGCAGTCGTGTATATTTTACATGTCAGACTTTTCAGTCTTCAAAACTACTTGCAATACTAAAAAAGAAGTACTTTGTACTAATACCATGATGTTTCTAAATTGTGTGTTATGTCTGTTAAAAAAAAAAAATGTGTTCTAAATAGTGGCAGAATAGGAGAGTCAGCTCACATACCAACAGGTAGAGGGAATGTTATAATAATAATAGATAATAAAAAAGTAAAGTTATTATATAAATAATTAAATATTGGTATAACTTACCGATTTAATTTTGTTGGAAAACTTGAATCATAAGTCTGACACTGAAAATGGCGTGCCTTATTCTCATCAGTTCAACTTGGGGAGGAGCCGTTGACCACTTCCGTTGCGACGTCTGATGAAAAACAAACCTAAAATGCCATTAACCCAAAGCAAGATTTACAGGATTAAAAAGCCCAATCGTATATATATATATATATATATATATATATATATATATATATATATACATAATATATATATTCATTTGTCTGAAATTTAAATACATAACATGTCAATATTCGTACCTTATAAAACACGCTTAACTAGTTTATACAGTAAATCTTGGCTTGCATCAGCGTGTGTAGCCTGAAATATGTATGATTACGCACATAATGAAAAAATAACGTATGATAATCTGAGTTCTTTGCCCTTAGACCCACGTACAGGAAGGAATGTTGTAAGAGAGAGAGAGAGAGAGAGCGTCGTTTGAGTACGAATATTTTCTCATAGCTGTAGGTCTCTTGATAAATAAATAGCTCGGCTGTACCACGTGCATTTGCTATTAGTATCTCCGCTGCTGGAAGTTGCTTGAATGCTTTTTATTAATCATATTATTATGTATAAATAGTGACTGACGATAATAGCTGTAATGTTTATTAAGACATGCGGGTGATTTTAAACTTTTTTTTTTTTTTTTTTTTTAATCAGTACCAAGTGAAAGTTCTTGCCTCATGACATTCAGTTTTTCCTTCAGTAGTTGAAAGCACTGATTTTCGCTATTAGGTGCTTAAAGGAGAGTCTCTCTCTCTCTCTCTCTCTCTCTTTCTCTCTCTCTCTCTCTCTCTCTCTCTCTCTCTCACCGTTTGTATTTGTATGGACGAGTGAATTGCTATAGCTGGCAACGAAACGCGGGACCGCCTTGCCAGCCGTAGGAGGTTCCCTCCGTGGGAGCACCGAAGTCAACTGTAACTCGGTAAAGAAAAAAAAAATTAAAAGCATTCTGTATAAATGCTGTAGAACACGAAAGCGTGTTTTTTATATATAAATGCTGTAGAACACGAAAGCGTGTTTTTTTTATATATAAATAAGTCCAGTGTATATACATATACATCTGCAAGCAGACTAATAATTACATATGCCAATGTTTTTGAATAATTGCGAATATCGTATTAATTTATAACGCGGATGAGCCGTGCACATGTGTGCACATAATTTTATAATTAAATAAGTCAAACATGAACATGTGTTTGTTAATGTGAGTAAGTAATAGAAGACATACACGTGTGCATGTGCACATGTTTAGTAAAGCTGCAAACATATGTGTAGGGTTTATGTATATACATATATATACAATCTCTGTTTCTTCTGCAATGTTTTATGACCAAATTATTATTATTATTATTATTATTATTATTATTATTATTATTATTATTATTATTATTATAGCGCGGTAATTGGTCAAAGATAAATATGTAATTTTATATAAAAAGTGGGATGGGTCTCATAACATTGTAACTCGTTAATATTACCAGTTTTCTTTCAGTGCCACTTTATTTTCCCTTTTCAATTCAAAGTTATCCTAAGTAGCTCTCAAACGACGCCAATCCTTTGTGCGAGTGCACAGCTGTTTGCTAATAGTACCAACGGCGCGCGCTCGGTCTATGCATTCATCTTGTTAAACCGTCTAATCTTTTCAAGTGTTTCTTTAGTAAAACTAAAAGCTGGTTTACGGGAAATTATTTTCAAGAAATACTTTTTTTCCCGGCATCTTATAGCATTGTAGGAGACAATGATTATTGTCTGTGCTGAACAAAATGTCACGAAACTCCAATTTTCTCAACTGTAGCGGAGACTTGAGGCAGTGTTTGGCAGGAAACATATTAGAGGATATGTTCGCGGGACACTCCTTGGGATTTTGCAGAAGTGGTTACGCGTTTGTTAACGAACTTTTTTTTTTATATTTTAGAAACGGAGATACTTTGTTTCAGCTTCGTTAATTCTTGTTTTTATCCTGATTAGTGAAGCTTTTATTTTGTAGTTTAGTTTTATACTAAAGATTTCCACACAGACGTTGGTTTTATATTAAAATGATAGAAGGGTTTTGGTTTTATACAAATACTGGTTTTACACTTTAGTTTTATAATTAGACTTGGGTTTTTACTCAAGTTTTATGCAAAGACTTAGGTTTTACGCTAAAGTTTCAGTTATTAAAGACTTTCGTCTAACACTAAAGTTTAATTCAGACTTTGGTTTTATATTAAAGTTTAATGTAGAGACTTTGGTTTTATAAAACAATTTTATACAAAGACTGGTTTTATGCTAAAATTTTATACAGAGAGTATTAACTCGTCTTAGTAATCATTTTGAGATTGGAAATTTACCTCTGAGAGAGAGAGAGAGAGAGAGAGAGAGAGAGAGAGAGGTTAGTAGTTACGTTAGAAATCACTGTCGAATGAATCGAAAACCAAATACAGTTACAAATTTCAAATTACAAATTAGACTCAGACACTATCAATGCAGCTGTCTCTCTTGACTAGATTAGATAAGTTCTTAGTTCTTTTCGATTGTGAGACCCGCTGTAAAAACGTATTGTCTTTGTTCTAAATACCGCACTACGTTTTAGTTAACACATGGAAGTATGAGAGGAAAGCGTGAAAAGGTAGGTTAAATATAACTAAAAGAAGTAAGTATGATACGAGGGAAAATTTTAAAATGGGTTTTGGTTAAAGACACCAAAGTGGAAGGACCGTGTAAAGAGTAGGCCTATGTAAAATTCCAGGATGTGGCCAGATTCAGAAGGGAGTGTTTGTAGGGATAGAAAAGTATAGAAAAAGGAATAAAAACAGCAATTGGTGGAAAGAGGTAGTGAGAGCTTTAGAGAAGGAAAAGAGTAATTTGATTTATGTACAAGTTTATGGTAGAAGACAACATCTTGTGCAGGTAGACAAGAGGATTCACAATGAATCCAAGAGGAGAGTGAAAGAGGAAAGAAAGAAAGTAATAAAAATAGATGGAAAAACACGAGGGAAAATATGAAGTTATTTTGTATGAGAAAGCAAATGCAGAGAGAAAGATTAATTCACAAATAGATCTCAGAATAGTGGAGAGATACTGTCTGAAGTGAGTGCTGTCCTAAGTGGGTGTTTTAGATGTGAAAAATAGATGGAGGTAGAAGTGAATGACGAATGAGTGGAAAGTTCTTTGTAAGTTAGAGAATGCTTGTGGAAAGTACCCCTGAAGAAATAAAGAAGACAATTTAGGGGCTGAAGAATGAATGGAAGACAATAGGAGTTGATGACATTACAAATGAAGTGTGTGGTGCAGCGGTGATGGTGAGATGGAGTGGCTGACCGGGGTTTGCAAGGTATCTCTGGATAGGTCGAAAGTTCCGAAGAAATAAATAAGAGGGGTAATGATTGTTTTGAATAAAGATTGATGTGATAAAGGCGACAGTAAGAATTATAGGTGCCTAACATTTCCCAGTATACCAGAGAAGGTGTATGGCAAGCTTTTGATTGAGAATGTAACGTTTTATAAATCGTTCAGCCTAATTTAGGATATCGAGCTCATATTCCCTTGGTGGTCGGACGATTATCCCAGCCATTAGAGAGAGAGAGAGAGAGAGAGAGAGAGAGAGAGAGAGAGAGAGAAACTCCCTCGCTTCCTTCCATCACATCGCATATGCATCGATTAAATTCTGATGAGTACCTCATCACCCGCCCTTCTTTCCTTTGCATGCAAGCAAGAACACTCGCGTGATGGACGACCGTGTCGCCGAAATACGTCCACGGATCAAGGACGGACAAAAAGACGCCCCAATCCATAAAACAAGGACAGCCATTTCGCAATACAGGGTACAAGTAACTGTATTTCTCGCGGCGACTTTCCGAAGTATAAGTAACAGCCTAAAGTGTTGTTCCGTTTACCGGGGTTCCTGTGTCTTTGTGTGTGTGTGTGTGTGTGTGTGTGTGTGTGTGTGTGTGTCTGCTTCGTCAACAGTTGTCGTTGCAAGTAATGAACAGCAGGAGCATTACTCCGGGTAATAAGTATCAGTACCAGCAAATGCGGGATTTATTCAAATTGGCTACTTCCGTGAGGGAGAGGGGTGGGGGAGGGAGGTGAGTTCCTGGTGGGTGAACACATACGTGCTCATAAGTCAGTTTGAGAGAGAGAGAGAGAGACTCAGCTGTTGAGGAACCGTAGTTATATCTGAGAGAGAGAGAGTCTGTATAGAAACTATAATATAGTTCTAGCTGGGAGAGAGGAGATAGTCTCAACTATTGAGAAGGCGTTGTTATGTAAATATTAAGGAGAGAGAGAGAGTCTCATCTATTTAGAAACCGAAGCTATATGTATCAAGGAGAGAGAGAGAGAGAGAGAGAGAGCTTCAGTTACTGAGAAACCGTAGTTCTATATGAGAGGAAAAATAAGTAGTCGCAACTATAAACTATAATTATATGTATCAAAGAGGAGAGAGAGAGAGAGGGAGGGGGCCGGCTTGGGGGTTGTCATAATCCATTCTAGAGGCGTTGTCAAGGAAAATAAAACAGCAAGCACCCAAAAGCACGAAAGAATGAGCCGATTAAACGAAAATTATCCTGAGTCTTCGCAATGTGAGTCGGCAGTGAATCATGTAGGGGAAAAATTCATGACGCACAAGCGACTCACAGTTCCCTCACCTCTCTCTCTCTCTCTCTCTCTCTCTCTCTCTCTCTCTCTCGATGGATGAAGACACACGTGGTTGTGGGAAGGGAAGGAGGGTGGGGGGAAATGTGGCCGTTGAAAAGGTGGCGGGAAAATACTATGCGATGGAAAAAAATGTTTTTTTTTTCTAAGTCTTGACTTCTGCTCTTCCAGTTCATTTATGTCTTTGCGCATTTTGATGTTCTTTTGTCTTTTGTCTCCTTCTCCTTCTTCGTTATTTATTGAGCTTGTTTGTGCATTTGCAAATATGTTTGTTCCTTAATCTTCATAATTGTAACGACAATCCTTTACAGTCAACTTCACTGCTTTTATGATTAATATATATATATATATATATATATATATATATATATATATATATATATATATATATATATATATATATATATATATATATATATATATATATATATATATATATATATATATATATATATATGTGTGTGTGTGTGTGTTTGTATGTGTGTATGTGTGTCTGTGTGTGTGCGTGGAATCCAAGGCTTAAGATGCCATGGTTTTTACCGTGAATAATATTATGGTGGGCGATTTTAGAATCGAAAGTATTAATTAGAACATTGTATATATAAATTATATATATATATATATATATATATATATATATATATATATATATATATATATATATATATATATATATTAGGTTTGTTTAGATGAATCACTGCATAATATAATCGATCAAGATGCCACCACTGGCTATAGTACTATAGGTAATCAAACGCGTTTTTTTGCATCTTTTGAAATTTTTCCAAACTTTGCACCAACAAAGTCAATACTTATGGTAAATTTGCACTTTTTTGACATCACGATAACGAAGAATTGTGGCTTAAATTTTGCAAAATTTGTCAGAAAGATAAAGATGACAGAATACAAGTTCATGTCAGAATACAAGTTCACGTGCCACTGACATATATTGATGAAAAAAAATTTTATATAAATTCCTATTATAAGTGAGAAGGTAAATTTAGGGTTACCTGATGTGGAATAAGAAGATCAATTTGGGTGACCTAATGGGGAGTAAGAGGATAAATTTGGGTGACCTGATGGGGAGTAAGAGGATAATTTTGGGTGACCTAATGGGGAGTAAGAGGATAAATTTGGGTGACCTGATGGGGAGTAAGAAGATAAATTTGGATGACCTGATGAGGAGTAAGAAGATAAATTTGGATGACCTGATGGGGAGTAAGAAGATAAATTTGGGTGACCTGATGGGGAGGAAGAAGATGAATATAGATGACCTGATGGGGAGTAAGAAGATAAATTTGGGTGACCTGATTGGGGGGTAAGAAGATAAATTTGGATGACCTGATGGGGAGTAAGGAGATAAATTTGGTTGACCTGATGGGGAGTAAGAAGATAAATTTGGGTGACCTGATGGGGAGTAAGAAGATAAATTTGGGTGACCTGATGGGGAGTAAGAAGATAAATTTGGATGACCTGATGGGGAGTAAGAAAATAAATTTGGGTGACCTGATGGGGAGGAAGAAGATAAATTTGGGTGACCTGATGGGGATGAAGAAGATAAATTTGGGTGACCTGATGGGGAGGAAGAAGATAAATTTGGGTGACCTGATGGGGAGGAAGAAGATAAAGCTGGGTGACCTGATGGGGAGGAAAAAGATAAATTTGGGTGACCTGATGGGGAGTAAGAAGATAAATTTGGGTAACCTGATGGGGAGTAAGAAAATAAATTCGGGTGACCTGATGGGGAGTAAGAAGATAAATTTGGGTGACCTGATGGGGAGTAAGAAGATAAATTTGGGTGACCTGATGGGGAGTAAGAAGATCAATTTGGGTGACCTGATGGGGAGTAAGAAGATAAATTTGGATGAGCTGATGGGGAGTAAGAAATATAAATTGGAGTGACCTGATGACTAATAAGATCAATTTGGGTGACCTGACAGCAAGTAAGATCAATTTGGGTGACCTGATTGGGAGTAAGAAGATAAATTTGGGTGACCTGAGGAGTAAAAAGATAAATTGGGGTGACCTAGTGGGCAGTAAAAAGATAAATTGGGGTGACCTAATGGGAAGTAAAAAGATAAATTGGGATGACCTGATGGCGGCGAAGAACATAAACTGGGATGACATGATGACTGATGAGAAGATAAATTAGGGTGACCTGATGGGGAGTAAGAAGATCAATTTGGGTCACCTGATGGGGAGTAAGAAGATCAATTTGGGTCACCTGATGGGGAGTAAGAAGATCAATTTGGGTCACCTGATGGGGAGTAGGAAGATCAATTTGGGTGACCTGATTGGGAGTAAGAAGATCAAGTTTGGGTGACCTGATGGGATTTAAGAAGATCAATTTGGGTAAATAGGAAGATCAATTTGGGTGACCTGATGGGGAATAAGAAAATAAATTTGGATGACCTGATGGGGAGTAAGAAGATAAATTGAGGTGACCTGACGGCGGGAAAGAAGATAAACTGGGATGACCTGATGATTAATGAGAAGATAAATTTGGGTGACCTGATTGGGAGTAAGAAAATAAGTTTGAGTGACCTGATTTGGAGTAAGCAAATAAATTAGGGCGAACTGATGGGGAATAAGAAGATAAATTCGGGTGACCTGATGGAGTGTAAGAAGGTAAATTGGGATGACATGAACGCTCCGAAAAGGTAAATTGAGGTGACCTGATGGTAACTTTGGGTGACCTGATTCCAGTAAATAAGGTAAACTGGGACAACCTGAAGACATGGGAAGGTAAATTGGTGTGCCGTGATGCCACGTGAGACGATAAATTGCCTCACTTTGTGGCGGGGAGAAGATAATTCAGGATGACCTGATTGCGAGCAAGAGTACAAATTGGGGTGACCTGATTTCACGTGAGAGGGAAAGATAAAGCATTTTAATACTGAGACAAAGGGAGTGCACCGTATTATGAGTGGTAAAATAATAATAGGTAAACATATGAATTATGTAAATTCTTGAAAGGTTAAGAGATTTTAGAAATGGCCTGACCGACATTGTTTATCTGCGACAAGGAACCTGTCACGTGACGAGGAGTTCTGGAATATTTAACCTGGAAAAGTCACAGGGGATAAGTCACATATAGTTTAAATACCATTAACAACTAAAGTAATAAGGATATTTTGAAAGTCATTAACTATTATTACATGGTTTTACGTACTGACAACTACATATGTATGAAGGCATTGCATAAATGTGGAAAACAGAGATCTGTTTTCGTTAGCAAAGCAGTGAAACAAAAATATTCAGATCATTAATATTTTGACAAAACAATCATTCAAGTAATATATATATTTATATATATATATATATATATATATATATATATATATATATATATATATATATATATATATATATATATATATATATATGTCGTATACGTCCTGATCCTAACTTGAATCTTGGCGTATATTATAACAAAAAACTAAATCTTAAGACATTAATGTTTTTCTGCATGCAAAATATACAGTTGTATATTTTATGTTGTAAAAGACAGACACATTTGTTTACTGGTATGGCGGAATGTAGAGCTCACACAAATATTCATAGAATTATATTAAGTTTATCCTGCTGACTCACGCTTCCTTAATGCACCTAAATCTCTCTCTATTGGCAAGCGTGGTTCTACGCAAGGAAGCAGAATTATATTTGAATATGGGGCTGACATATTTCCACCCTTCCTTTGTTTAAAAATATGTGGAAATATAATCAACTCCTCCGTACACTATAAACACACACACACACACACACACACACACACATATATATATATATATATATACAGTCTGTATATATGTATGAGTATGTATGTATGTGTGTATGTATGTATCTATTTGTGTTTAAACATATCGGTATGCAAATTGGGTTGTGTGGCTTTACAACCTGTATACACTGCGCAGGCGCGATTATATTTCCGGAATGCCCGTCAACTTTATGGACCTAGCTGCAGCCGTCCTCCGCTATTGCCTGATTTCCAGAAAGTAATGATTATCGAAGGGAAGACTTCTCTGTTATTATGATTCTGAATTATAGAGAGCGCATATATGCACTATTGTTCTTTTCGTAAATGAGGTGGTCTAAGTTTTCATTTCTTTGGTATAGGTCTATTAGAAATAGACAGTTCAAAAAGTATAATAATGCTTTCATTACATTTCTTCAGCACACGTAATTAGTCCATAATTTTTAAAATCGATTTTATACTATAGCAACAAATATAATAGTAAATTCTTATCAGTCAAGCAGACTTTTCAAAATTCCCGCCTTTTTTTCTGTACATCCATCAGAAATAGACAGTTCAAGTATCAAAATGCTATCTTTACATATCGTAATCACACGCAATTAGTTTATCATACTTTATAACGAATATGTACTTATAACAATAAATAAATATAATTGTAAATTCTCATCAGTCAAGCAGACTCTCCAGTCGTACTACTTGACCGAGACAATTCCCGCCTTTTTTTTTTTTTTCAAAGCGGAAGGTTCAGAGTCTACGGTTGACGGATCTTTCTTGATTCAGACCGCTTCCTAGACCGTGGCCATGACCAGCCTCATTGGCTTTCCTCTTGCTGCTTAATCCCCTGTTCCCGTATTCATTCATGTGCGTTTATCTCTTCATTTGGGAGTCTTATTACTTTACTTTGGTACGTTCGCTCTTCAATGTCATGTCCTGGAAATATTTCCAAAATTTATTGTCTCAAAAGGATCCGTTACCGGTCAGTGCGATGTCTCATCAGTGAAAAACACGAATTGCTATATTTTAAACGAATGTCCAGTACACATACATAAATTAATGTATACCATGAGAAAGTAATTATCTTATATAATCAATACAAATTCTATTACTCAATCACTGCAAACCGTTATATTTTGTTCAAGACCACTTCTGTAGGCTCATTGGCAGACTTTTCCAGCCATTCAAATTATATTTCGATCAAGGTACTTATATATTTGAATGAATAAAAAAAATTGTAAAAGAAACAGCTCAAACTTTTTTTTTAAATTCATACACCGATCACTTGTTAGTGGCCATATCTTTTGAATTCCGTTACCCTCGGTGTCAACTCCCCCTCCCCAGCCATATCCAGCTCCCGCCTTCCACGTCCCCCCCCCCCCTTCAACCTCCCGCCAAGCAACGACGAGCATCTAAACAGTCCATCGCACCCGAGGATTTTCCCTTAGCAAACAAACGATCAAAGCTGCTTAGAGGTTCCGCCCCTCCCTCCCTCTCTCTCCTTCCCCCTCCCACCAGTTTCGTCGACCCTAAGCAGCCAAAATCAGTGACAATGGACGCCTGCGACTACTGCTTCACATACCCCGTCCCCCTAAAATCACACCAAACCCCCACCCCTACCTAACTCCATCCCATCTGCCACCCCCGGTGCCTCCCCTCCCCAGCTACCCACAGAAACTCGCGAAGAATCCCCCGGCCCAAACCTCCCAGCTCATCCCAACACATCATTCCCGCCAACCCGCAGAGGAAACCATCGATTTTGCCGAAAACAAAATCGCCAAGAACCGAAGACGTGTGTTAGGGCTTTCATCCGTGCAATTTAACTCTCGAAGAATTTGCGTTTGCGGTAGTGGCAATAACCGGTTACAGATTCGTAACTGATAAGTTTTTATACATGAAAATAAGTGCGGCTATTACTGGGATATCTGGGTGGCTGGGCCAGGAAGCTTACTTTTAAGCTTGGAGTGAAAGTCGGGGGAAAAAGTGGTTTTATTTGGTTCACAATAAGAGGTAGTTTACAATTAAGTATTTATATCGGAACCTCTCATTATATTCGAAGAATTCCTGTTTATTTGTTCTGGGAATAAGAATTTAACGACTTATAACGACCCCAAAATCACCACATAAGTATTTCCATCGTATTTCAACTTTACTTCAAAATTTTTACATAATTTTTTCGTGGTTTGTGTAAATGACAACGCTAGAGCAATTGCCCAGTAGATTATATACTTTGTAAAAGATTGAATAATAAAGGTGCTGCATTTAGTACCACTCGAATGCTCAGGAGTGCAAGACCGTTTCCACGACTTCGGCCTAGTTTATTTGGAGTCAAAATTAGGTATATTGTAAGAGAGTCTCCTTCATAAGTGTTAATAACCATATATATCGCTAATAATTCATATTTTATTTACCTAATTTGTCTGAATTTTGTCGAAAGTATCAACTGACTGAGAGTTGACATGTTCTGATCTTGTCATGGTGAATAAGTGATGTAACTGAAATATTTTTCTTCGGTTCTGTGGACCATCTGCTCTTTTGTTGCCTTCACCTTTCAGCCGTTTGCCTTAGCTGTTCGGCTTCTCTAACTTCGGATGACTCCTGTGAGAATGTAAATTACTCTCAGTGGTCTCTTTATGTTAGAATAATAATAATAATAATAATATTAATAATAATAATAATCTGAAAAATGGGCGTGCTTGGAATTTAATGATACGAAATCCATAAATTTCATTTAAGAAAGTAAAAAAAAAAAAAATACGGAAACATCATTCATTCGTGAAAGAAAGACAACATGATATTATGGAGCAGTACAATTTCCCCGACCGTTGTGACCCGACCGTCGGGTATGCAGAACTAGGTAATCTTTCTTACTGTTAAAAGTAATGAAAAGCCTCTTCTTAGTAAAAAAAAAAATGATGCCATGTCTAAAGCAGTTCAGAATTACGAAGAATTTTCGTAGTATCGTGTAGAATTTTCCCAGAATTATGAAGAATTTTCATAGTATTATGAAAAATTTTCATAGTATTATGAAAAATTTTCCCAGAATTTTGAAGTTATACCAGAATCTGGAAGAATTTTCCCAGAATTACGAAGAATTTTCATATTATTGTGAAGAATTTTCCAGAATTTTGAAGAATTATCCCAGAATCTTGAAGAATGTTCCCAGAATTATGAAGAATTTTCATAGTATTGTGAAGAATTTTCCCAGGATTTTGAAGAATTATCCCAGAATTTTGAAGAATTATACCAGAATCTTGAAGATTTTTCCCAGAATTATGAAGAATTTTCATAGTATTATGAAAAATTTTCCCAGAATCTTGAAGAATTATCCCAGAATTACGAGTGATTTTCCCATAATAATGAAACAGCCTAAATATTTTTGGAGACCTTCATTAGTTTCGGCATATACTTTTATTATAGTATGAGTTTTTAACAACCCACTTTACCTATTGGTTTCAGAGCTGTGATAGGTGGCTCGTACCCCGTTTTTGTGGTACGGTGTTAAAGAGCATAAGAGGCCTGGTATGACCTCTTAAACACAGCCCAACCAAAGAGCATAAGAGAGGCCTGGCATGACATCTTAGACACAGACCAACCAAAGAGCATAAGAGGCCTGGTATGACCTCTTAGACACAGCCCAACCAACAGAGAAAAACTAACAGATAAATCCCGTGGGATTTAATCTGATTTAGTCACTTTCTGTGGTGATATTTTGTTTTCAGTATAAGGATTACTGATGACGGGTACAAAGATATGTAATGCTGTGCTCAGGCAGAGAGGAGAAAATGCTGGATCCAGTTGATTTATCGAAAGTAATTGACCAACTTAGGAAGAACTATTGAATGGAAATACCACTGAATGAAGCTTCTAAAAAGTTTACTGATGAAAGCCAATATTCCCTCAGTGGTATTCAGAGGAGACTGGTTTTTGTCCTACGTAGAAAAGGCAAAATAATTGATTTAATTTGATTTATAGAATTTAGGCTGTCAAACCAAGCACTGGGGCACTTCCGGCCATTCAGCGCTTCAGACGGTGAATAGAGGGAGGTGAAGTGGTTGAAGTACAGTAAAGTAAAAGGGGATCCAGCTAGAGGGCGAAGGGACGCTGCAAATACCCTCTATAGCAATTCCTGCAGTAAACCACGTGAGGTGTGCATTAGTGGCACTACACCCTAAGGGTAAAAAAAAAGGAAAATTAGTACTAGGAGACACCTGACATGACTTACTTATTCTCACAGCCAAGGAGCATAGCACTCACACCAGAGGCCAGTAACAGTGCAATTTTTTTTATATTTTTAAGGCAATGACACAAGGTGCGCTACAGTTTGAGGGTTTGAATAATGAAGTAATACTCAAACTCTGAGAACCTGAGATGAAAGGCTTGGACTTCAAGACCCCAGGTATATTTAAATTGTTTTGGAGGGCATTATCTGCAGGCAACAGGTACTCGTATAGGGGCGACGGGAAGGAAGAAGTTACAGGTTTGGTACAGGTTAGAAGACCAAAGGAAGGATGTTTTTGTATAAACAGATAAAAGGATCAATGACAAAACAATAAACGAAGAATGGTTTTGAAGAAGGGAATAAAACTTGTAGTAGAACCACTAGTTCAGCGTAGGAAAAAAAAAAATGGGGCTCAGGCGAATCTAGTAACTGGCAATTTGGTGCAAATTGGGTATGTATATATATATATATATATATATATATATATATATGTATATATATATATATATATATATATATATATATATATATATATATATATATATATATATATATGAACTAAAGTATGGAAGAAGCCAATGAAAAAGGAAAACAGCTTTAGACGCATAAGGAGAGCAGCAGCAAAATGAGAGAACGCTTAAATGAATGGAATGCTAAATGGCCGATGTTGACAGAGGTCACTCTGTTGGTTGGTGGCAGTGAACAGTAGGAGGAAAAAATTGAAAATGTAAAAGAAATGTGGAAGTGAATGTAGTCAAGAATGAGGTTTTGACAGTAAGTGGAAGCCAGGGAGATGGAGGGATGTATGCCAGCATGGATTGTGTAAGAAAGGAAGTGATTAACTAATACAGGGATCTGGGAGTATGTGTTAACCGGCAATGGTATAGAATGAGAGAGATCCAGGAAGTTACCTCAGTAGGTGAGGGAGGAAAGGAAAAGGTTGATATGTATGAATGGGCTGCAGAGCTAAATCTTATTCTTCTTGCAAGGATTGCTTACATAGTGATGAATAATGAAATACAATAATAAGGTAAACAGATAAGTGGAAGTGAAAGGATGGACCGGTGTGTTTTGAGGGGCGCGATCGTGTGGAGAGAATAGAAGAAGATGGATTACCGAAGGGTTTTTCATCGGAAATCATGGCAGGAAGGAGATGGAGATCTGTGATGTGGTAGGTTGCAGGGCAAGAAAGCTTGCAAGATAGAGGTAAATGGAGCAGCATAAGTGAGGGAGATTGACGTGCTACTTATGAGCCTTATATGCAGGCTAGCGCTGTAACGGTTCATCTTTGATTCCAAGGTTACAGGGTGAATTAGGCAGTAACATTTGTTTTTATTTTTAAGATTCCACCCCCCTCCTCATTGACAGTGCATATCAATGAAATGATACTTAAAAGTACGTCCCTATGTATAAACATATTGTTCATGATTTCCAACATCAATAAAAAATGTGATGAATCATTAACAAAACGTAAGACTATGGCATAAAATGAAACATTTTATTTTAGATTAAGAAATAGTGTTGAAATTCTCTGCCAAAAATACTGTGCATTTCCTGTTTCTGGACATTCTGTTTTTGACGTATGAAGTAATTATCAACCTTTTCAAAAATTTTCTTCAGTGGCTTCTTTCATAGCACTGTTTACGAGAGGGAGACAGTGGCTGCTGTTTTGGTTTTCACTGGACCACCTTCTTTTTAGGAAAACCTGACTTGCTGAGATAAATCACTCGGCTAGGCCTAGGGAGAGAGAGAGAGAGAATTTCTTGTGTGTATGAGAGAGACAGAGAGAGAGAGAGAATGAGAGGGAATTTCTTGTGTGTATGAGAGAGAGAGAGAGAGAGACTTTCGTGTGTGTGTGAGAGAGAGAGAGAGAGAGAGAGAGAGAGAGAGAGAGAGAGAGAGAGAGAGAGCGAGCACAAACAAGTGCATATTCATTGATTCTGGGGCTGTAAAACGGATTTTATAATTTTTCCTGCTTGGAAGTTCCTCTCCAGCTTTTCGAAACACCCCTATGGACTTCCCCCACCAAAGTTTGTTTCTGACCTTAAGCAACGTACAAACTTCCCGGTCAGTTGAGAAATTTTCTGCTACTGGATTTGCCTGCGAGCGATCTCCTGTGCATGCACGCGCGCGCGCGATGATTTCACATAGCAGCGAAAACGGAGTGCGCGAGATATGAAAATTATACATACTGTGTAAACTCGAGTTGAAATATTACAATTGAGCGACCTTTCATAACGTAATATATGTTAATGATTGTTTTTACCTAAGATCACATAAGGCGACTTTTAAAATAACCAGATTTTTTTTTACTTAAGATCACTGAAGTGATCAAGTCGAAGTTGGCTTACGTAAGACAGCCCGGTGAATCCCACCGGCATATTCTTGACATCGGGGGATGCTATCATCCAGCAGCGTTTCATATTCTTAAAATCTCTATGAGCAATAGGTGATCCCATGATGCATATACCTTGTTTTAAGATAGCCTAAATATAGTACAAGAATATGAAGTACACGGATAACTGAAAAAGCAGAGTAAAATGCTAATGACAGTGAATGATTACATAATACATTTGTTTCACGGGGACATGATGTATGGCAACATTCGTGCGAACTGCGAAGACTCATAGCTGAAACCTCACCGAGAGAGAGAGAGAGAGAGAGAGAGAGAGAGAGAGAGAGAGAGAGAGAGAAGCCGGGAGAGTTTCTCAAGATACCTAACATGCAAGTCACAAGTTAGATGAAATATGACGTTTATGTTGAGGAATTCGACAAGCAAACACCCCGGTAGCAAAAACGGCGGGAGCGCATTCCTCAAAACCCGTACTCCTCCTGCGAAGGGGGAGATAGAGAACATTGGTAAAAACATCCGAAATAGTATAATAAAAACAGGCCGGGCGATCAGGCTGTGCCTTGGCCCCTGTGAATTGGGGATATGAGGGCGAATTTTGCCTGGAGTCAAAAACCTCTCCCGATATCTTACGAGAGAGAGAGAGAGAGAGAGAGAGAGAGAGAGACTGTGGTCCTACCCAAGCTAAATCAATATTTCTTGTTTCCTTCTCAGATGATGATGATGATGTCCCCTAAAACAGTTCTTTAGAAGATGCTGCTGGCTGGTGTCAGTTGCGTTACTTTCAACTGCAAAGTACGTTTTATAAACGCATTTGCATAATGCTTCCATGTAAGGCGATCTTCAGCGCGGTGAAACAAATGCCGCATTCTCCGAACAGGCGAGCATCGTTAAAATTCGTGGACCAATAACAATGAAACAAAAGTCGGTCTCTCTCTTTCTCTCTCTCTCTCTCACACACTCGGTGTGCGTGTGTGTGTTTGTGAGGAGGGGTGGGTGGGGGTGATGTGGGGTGTGGTGTTGGCCCGGGAGGATAAGGTTGTTGATGTTGAACCACTTCGAGTTTTCGGGAGAAATATCTCTCCGATTGACCAGGTGCTCGATTTCTCTATCAATATTCTTTGAAATATCGGACCTGCGTTGAAGATTAACATATATTATTTTAAATTGAATGGAAGTTTATCCAGACTCACTGTACGTGCGAGCTGTAGTTGACATTGTTGTATGACTTAAGTACTTCCTTTCAAGAATAATTGTTTTCCATAGCATTTTAGGGTCGTTTGGCTTTAGGAAAAACTATGATGAGCTGTAAATACTTTTTGTAGTGATAAATCTTGTGAAATCTCATTCGCGAACGAATAATTGTCATTGTAAATCTAGAAAAATCATTATATAAATTGGCAACTCTCTGGCGGAACTTGAGTGTGCCTTGCAAATGGGCGGGAAAATTCGACGTTCGTTTTGACCGCCTTTCAGTCGATTACAAGAAACACGATTCTTCGACATTTATTATAGTAAAATATCTAACGGACATGTTCTTAAACATGTCAAGTAAGTTACTGAACTAAAATTATTAAGATGGCGCATGACGATGGTACATAAAATAATGGCGAAAGTATGGTTCGACAAGCGCCCGGGACACGCTGCCGATTTCAGTCGAATTCGCCCCTGCTATTTATAACAGTGAATTCATCAACATACAATGGAGATTCATTCATTGTTAATCACATTCCCCTTTATTTTCTCCCACGTAGAGTATGATGCGTTTGAGAACTTACAATCTTAAATTACAATACGCATGAACTGAAGAAAAATATTTCACCTCTCCGGATGGCGATAATAATGGCCGCTTCCATGTGATTTTACGAAGGAGAGACATTTGACTGTACTGAAATGAAATGGCTACAGGTAGGCAAAATATAGATCCGATTCATCCTATATCAGAATTTGTGACAGGGTCCGTAAGGTTCATATTACCTTATCGGTCACCTATCTCTCGTGCCTCTTGCTCGCATATATTTAAAATACGTGGGGGTATTTCCTATATTTCTTGCGTCATAAACCCATAATGAACTGGGTCGTAAGGCTGAAAATTGATTGTTGCCCTCAAATATAAGCCTGTTGGCCGCCGTAGGTTAACGCGGGGCTCGTCTCACGGCCAATGGAAACGCGCCATTTTCCCGCGAAGTTCATACAAAGCAACGAAGGCAACCCTAAGAGTTATTTCCGCTGTCACGAGAACCAATGGAAACGCCTTTTCTATGCGGTTGAGTTGAAAGCCGGGTTGTGATTGGCCAGGCCGTGTCGCGATGGCCGGTGGCGGGTGGGGGAGGCGGGAGGGGAGTGAGCGTGGGGGCCCTGGCGCAGTAACGGTCGTAAAGCGTCACTTGTTAATAGAACTTTGCCGGGTAAGGAGTGTGCCTCTCTGAAGTCTGTGCGACCGCGTTGGATCGCTTTACGAGTGTGTGTGCGGTTGTGCCCTTTGAGAGTGCATTGTAATCATGCCCCGTGGTAGGCCCAGAGGAAGCGGAGGCGGCGGCATGGCTGTTGACAAGCCACGTGGCCGCATGACCGCTTATGCGTACTTCGTGCAGACTTGCCGCTCCGAACACAAGAAACTCCACCCGGAGGAGAACGTCCAGTTCCAAGAGTTCTCCCGCCAGTGCTCCGAAAGATGGAAGACCATGTCCGACGTCGAGAAGAAGAAGTTCCACGAACTCGCTGAGAAGGACAAGGAGCGCTTCGAGTCTGAAATGAGCGCCTACCCGGGAGGCGGGGGAGGACGGCGTGGACGCCGGGGGCGTAAGGCGCCCAAGGACCCCAACAAACCCAAACGTGCTCTCTCGGCCTTCTTCTTCTACGCCAACGACGAACGACCCAGGGTACGAGCCGCCAACCCGGACTTCTCCGTAGGGGAAGTGGCCAAGGAACTCGGCCGCCAGTGGAACGAATTGACCGAGGGCGAGAAGCTGAAGTACGAGAAGCAGGCCGAGGAGGACCGTGCCCGCTACGACAGAGAAATGCAGATCTATAAGTCAGGAGGTTCGCCGGCGAAGAAGATGAAGGCTAGCAATGGACACCCTGTACCTGAAGATAACGACCTCGACGACGACGAAGGCCCAGAAGACGATGACGACGACGATGATTTGGATAATGGCTCAGGCGACGAGTGAATGTCTTGAAAAGTTTGTTGTAGTGTCGTAGAAGAGAGAAAGAGCGAGGTCGTACCGTGCCCCCCGAGAGAGTGTGAGAGTGAATGGACCAAAACGGAACTTTATTATTGTGATGTACAAACTTATTTTTATATTTGCAACCCTGTACATTATAGGAGAAAGAAGCTTAGTGATTAAGGTAATTTAATGAATACTTGCGACCATTCCCCAATGCAAAAGTGGATGGTCAAAATTTACTCATGGATTCATTTTACAGAAAGTTCTTCTGCCTCTTGTCTCTTCAGGACAAAATGTACTTAAAAAACCTCAATTTCGCCTTTAGTTTTTATATTTTCTACCAATAAACGAAAAAACCCCTTCTGATCGTATGTGTTCCCCTTCTGTAGATTAGTGGCTTATTTTGACTTTAATAAAGATGTGTATGAAGTGCTTTAAAGTGCTATCAGTGTGATGGTGACTGCATTTAATTATTTAATTTTAAATCCTATTTGAGTGTAATCAGTTAACTTTTGTAATGACGTGGCTTTGTGACATGCTTTGTAATTCACTATATTACTTGGGGCGGGAATATTTCTATACACAAGTTGTGCAGTAAAAGTGCAAACTTGGATAAATGCTAATCAATACTTTATGAAGCTCATAGGATTGCTATTAAGAATATTACATGGTGTACGCGGCACTTACCCTGCCCAAATTTTACAAGTCATTGCTCCTCAGGTGATGCCCCAAAGTTGTATATAGATTAAAGGGCTAAAATGTTGAGAGCTTTTTACCTTCAAAATGTTGGTATTTTAAACTAGAAAATAAACTTAGCTCGACTGTTCTGCATAAGTACAATTATTTTGACAGTTGAATTACATGTTTTCTTGTAATATTCGTCAGTAATATTAGATTGACTTGGTTTTGTTGTAATCGTGGTTGGCTATGATAAAAAAAAAAAAAAGGAACCCGTTACAAGAAATCCAAAAGGCTGTAAAATATAGTAAACTTAGAAAGTTGATTGCCGAAGGCTATACTTATTTTGATACGCAAAAACAAGTTTTTTCATCCTTGAATGCATGGTCATCAACATAGTATTCAGTCTTTCAAGTAACACCAAAGCCATATTGAGAATGGTTTTAAATGAAATGAGCGACGGTGCTTTTAATTCCCTGAACATTTATGAATCAGATAGTTTTCTCCTAAGATACAGGAAAGAAGGAAGCTCTAGAGGTGAGTTGTGTTGAAACTTACTGAGGAAATGCTTGAGTTGAGAAATGAACAATGGCCTTTCCACCCCTAACCTCTCTCTCCTAACCATCACCCACAGCAATCCGGTTATTTGTATCAAAGATTGCTCAAGATGATGTATGATGGGTCAAACTATTTGTCAGTAGGTTTCTTGGTAATTACCTTTTTATATATCTAGCCTTGTTCCAAGTTCTAGAATTTGCTCGATATTAGTTTTAAGTGAACAAGGAATTAAGGATTTTACCTAACATAGAAGACTAAGAGATTAATCGGCATGCCAAGCACCGCCTGTGAAATTAAAACAAGGCAAGAGTTCCTGTATAATAAAGGAACAAGATAGAATGGGCATGAATAAACTGAAATGTAAAAAATTAAAATTTACTATGTAAAGTATTACTCAAAATCCAAGCATGGCTATACATCAAGTAGCAAACAAGACTCGGAAATGACGTGAACGCTGTAAAAAGTAACCTGCTTAGGGAGCAGTTCAAATTGTTTACAGTAGACCAGGTGAGTTCACTGTTAACGAGAAAGCAAAGTTAAGTTCATAAAGAATATACGTGAAATACAGCCTACCCGATCTTATACAAGGAGAGATTGGTTAAAGTTGGATTTATGCTTGCCTCATCTATATGAATAATTTTGCAAGCACATTTGATCCTGCATATGGGTTACAATTGCTTCGTATTGAAGGTTATACAGAATATTTGATAAATATATCTAGTCTTGGCAGGGAGGGATTGGTTCAAGTTGAACTTGAGCTTGCTTCGTCCATATGAAATAAGTTTGCTAGCACATTTAATCCTGCATTTAGGTTACAGTTGCATCGTAGTATTGCGTTGCAACAAGCAAGATGGAAGAAAAACTAGCAGGTAAATTGAATAGCAAAATTTCCGTCAGCATCGAACAAGCAAAAAACATTTTCACTCAAGATAAAAGAGTAGATTATTTTCTTTCTTTTATTAGAGAAAATATACAATATTTTACATTTTTAACAGTATTACAAGCAGAATTTGACCAAAGTTGAGATTATTTATTAGGTATAAACACTGCTGCACTTGACAAGCTAAACGTGTGGCCGTGATTCATGACTACGATTAGCCTGGGACAAAGACAAAGATCATGTTTTCTTCATAAGATTACACGTGATTATGCCACGTACTGCTGGGGAGAAAGCATAATCATCGAGTTGGCGACACTGCTCAACTCTAACAACCTTTGAGAGTGAAACGTAGCAACTGTTTGTTCCGGATTAGGTCCCTTTAAAACTGCAAGTTTTTGTAAAGCTTACATTAGACAGTTTTTTTCTTTATTTAATGTTTGGTAACAATGAATGTTAAAGAATATAATTAAACGAGCACCTTGAAAGAAATCAAAATCTTATGAAGTCAAGCTCTTATGTTACCCGGTGCTCTCTCTCTCTCACTCTCTCTCCAGATACAGCAGTGTGGAATAAAGACAAGGGTATTGGTCAAACTTTAAAACTGTCAGCTGCTCCAAGGGGGTGGCGATAGAAGTTGGTTGGCCGTTAGAGAATTTCCTCTTGGGTTTCACATTCTCTCTCTCTCTCTCTCTCTCTCTCTCTCCCCTTTTCCTTTCCCATCCGCTACCCTACCTACCTTGCCTTTCGGGAATATTGTCCTTGAAGTTCTCACAAAGAGTTTCCCCGATATCTTATTTGGGATTAATCTGAATCTAGCGTTTTAAAAAATTGAATTTGATCTTATAATTAGTTTTTTACAACTAAAGAAGTGTTCTTATCAAAAGGAAAAGCTTTGAAGAATATTAATGTGGTTGAGAATTTTTTTAAATTATAGCCCGCTTCATTGCAGAACAACAGATATGACCTACGAAGCAAAAACAACAACCACCCTTATACGCTGTATAAGGGTGTTTGAAACTAAAGCTAATTTGAATGCTCTACTAGCCAATGGACATAAGTTTCAAACACCATTTTGAAAGGATATAATTTTATACTGATCTTTGGAGATTACTGAATTCATTCGTTATTTTATTGAACGAAGGAATCATGTTGAACAGGCATTACGTGATTAGAAGTCGGGTTTTACACTTATGTTGAAGATCGTTACTCCTTGTTTGTCAACGGGCCCGTTCCCGAAGGAAAGGACAGACCCACTTTTAGTACAGGACCAGTGGACGCAGTATAAAAGAACACCAGGTGGCTGGGATATTTTGACCTTCAAATCGTGGTCCCCAACACGAGATAATGTTTTAGACCATACATAGAAATATTTTTCAGACAAGTTTTAGTAACATCTACATCAAAATGACAGAACTGAGAGTCTGAGTTTCATTTTCGTGAAACAGTACCGAAACAGGAAACAAAGGTACATCGTTGACACTGGTTTCTAGATGCGTTGAACTCGAGTAAGTTAGATACTGCTCTCGGAGTCAAATTTGACAAAATACAAAGCGATTCAAGACTTGAGTGAGAGTTTGAATAAGGGAGAAGTCAAGAAGAAATACCGATAGGTAATATCGGCGAGGTAGACAGGGTAAGTTCGCTGATGAAGAGGGCGGAAAGGGTGCTTGAGTCCAGGATTGTGTAGGTAACAGGCGCCGGGAACACGACTATAAAAGGGAATAGGTCTAATGGACTCGCGCCTTCCTTCTTTGGGAATATTGGCTTTATCCAAAGATTGTTAGAAGGCCATGGAGATAATTGGTGGGGATTCCTTCTTGAAATTCAACTATTTTCAAAAGTAGTCATTTGAATTAGTTGAGTTCCGTCTAATTCTGAGAAAAGTGGAAATTTGATGCTTGCTAGTCCGTATAAAGCTTTTCATTTTCACCACGCGAGCTCATTACTCCTATTCGGGCCTTGTTAAGAGTAAACAACAAAACTAGTTTGCAACAGACATTAGTGGTCTTGTGTAGGGAACAGTGGTTCACTCACGAGGCTTAAATTTTAGGAGAAACTGGAAACTTTTTACCATTTTTTTATAATTTATCCATGACTTCTCGCTATCGAGTTAGCTTTAATTGGTAAGATGAGAATTTTATGGAATTCCCTCCGCTCAGGTAACGACACTGGCCTCTCAGGCCCCGAAGTAACCCATGACCTCCCACACCTAACTCCTAAAGTTTGCCGGAGATTTTAAGCAGTCCCATGCTCCCCATAGCGCGTCGCTGAAGCTCATGTGACAATGGTGTCTGCATATGTTGTGTATGTTGATTTTTTCAGTTATTCTGTTGAGTTATATATTCTTAAGATGATAAAATGATAATTGTCTATGAAGAGGTATGCAGAGTGGGGATATTTTTATATATTTTTATGAACCCAAATGTCTAGACAACTGCTAGAAAACCCAGGCATGTAAATCTTATCAATTTTGATGCTGTTTAGTAAGACTAGTTAAAAGTTTCTTAAGGCTGGGTCTAGTGTTTTGCAAAGGATTAGGTCGATGACTAATTGTGTTAAAAGTTTATTTTCAAATGATTTATTTCCTCTTTGTCGAGGAGTTAAATAACTTATCAGTAACAGCAAAGTTTGACGTTAAAGATATTGTTTCAGATGTGCTCAACTCTTTTTTTTTTTTATGCAACTGAAGTGCATGGGACGACACGATCCCGTTGTTTTAGTAATGTAAGAGATTGTATAGTTAAGCTCTGTACACTAAATACTTCAACACTGCTATTTTAATTCGCATTTCGAAACATTGTATATCCAGAAACTAGTCATTCTGATTTGTGTAATATATTTTGATTTTTGAAAATGACCTAACAGTTTTGATAATAGTGTCCAGTGTGTCCACTAGACTCAAGCCATCAAATACTACTTGGCAAGCTTTTCTTTGCTTGCAAGCTTAGTTGTCAGTAGGACAGACACTTCCACATTGCAAAATACGTTTAACTTTGTAGCAACATGGACAATTGCTCTAGTTCTGTTTGTGCATGTGTTTCTTCATCTGTTACACGACTTGTTTCTTATGTTGGTTACAAATTTGTTTTTTTGGTTTTTCAGCGAAGGTTTTGGTTTGTTGAAGATTGCTTAATATAATAATAATAATCCTCAAGATCAAATCAACACGTATACACAGTACCTGGTTGAAATTCTGTTACCCTTTGAAGGAACACTTTTTTAATAATTCTGATATAGGGAGGAAAGGGTGTACTGCCTTCAGAATGCCCTTGTACAGTAACCCCCCCCCTTTTTTTTTCTTCGTTTTAGCATCTCTTCGTTCCTGTAATCAGGAATCGCATAAATTATCCTCGTAATAATCAGGAATCATAAATTATCGACGTAAACTCTGTCGTATTCTATTCAAAGGTTTTTGATTTTTGGTTTTATTATTTTCATGAAATTTTTGTCAAACATTCACGAGGTTCTGGATGTATTCTGTTGGTAGAGTTTTGCATAATCCTGAAGTCAAACAAATTCTCATGTTTATACCCGTGACGGAAATTCTTTGTGAGTAGGCTACTTATTGGTGTAGTGTGTGCTGTGTAACGCCGGCTAATAATTTTGCGTCAGGGATGAGAAGAATGATTTAGAGTAATCATTCCTTTAAGAGGAATGATTACTCTTTAAGGTGTTTGCTGTGACTGTGTGTAGAACAGAAGCGGTGCCAATGTGGACGTGATTATTGGCCACATAATGCAGGTTTTTGCTTTCAAAATGCTAACGGGTGCAAGAAAACATACTCCTTTGTCTTAGTGTAAAGATTGCAAATCTTTAGCTGACAGTACTTTTTTTAAAATTACAACTGAAAACCCGTACAGAGTCAACAGACAATAAACCCAAGAAAGATTCAGAAAGAGAGAGACAGGTTATAGGAAATTGTGATAAATAAATAAGTCTCAGGGAATATTAAAAAATAAAAAATGAACTGAACAGATGTTGAGAACAAAGCAGCAAGTGAGATGTGGAACATTTCATCAGTGAAAAAGCAAGGCTAGACGCAACTCACTAATGGCATCGACGCAGTGCGCGTAGGAGCGCCTTCTGGGATCGCTCATTCCTCGAAATTCAGAAAGTTTATACAGTATGTATTTGTGCACGTGTGAACCCAGCACATACGCACATATTTCTTTTAGTTTTTAATTCGGTATTTTGGCCAAGTAGCCCCAATCAAATTCCCCAATTGTAACCTCCTTTTAATCTATCATTTTACTTCAGGAGAACACGCGCAAAATATGTAGTTAGCTTTAATATGGTCGTTGCACATTGAGTATTGAACCTAGTAATCAGTGAGCATGCTAAATTTGAACTTACAAATACCATATGAAGATTTTTGGATCCAAGATGCGTATGACTGTAAAAACTGAATAAGGGGCTCTAAAGTATATATAATAGGTCTAGTAGTTAACTTTTTTCGTTATGATGCAGTATAATTATGATGTCTGGTGCAGCACATAATTGAAGGTTAGGCTAAATGCGCTTCAGAACATCGGAAATAATTCACCAAGAGCACCATGTCCAGATCATCTCCAGAATATTGACCTTGGCATAATGATGATGTTAAAGAAAGGGTATTCGTGATCCATTTGTTACACAGTTTTAAATTCAATTGTGCTTCTCTTGACTTTAGCAGTGAGTTAAGCAATTGGGTCACAACTAGGGTGAAGAAGGGTTGGGACCATTAAAAATAGTATGTGGAATTGACGCCGTTTTGTATATAGTACTAACATTTCTTCCTACTGAAAATGAAATGAACGTCAAAGATGAACTTTATGCTAGGGAGAATCCTAATGACTTAATCACGGGGAGATTAGCTGGGCTCAGAACACATAATGATTCAGTACTTTCACATGTGTAAGTAATTAGGCTCATCAGCTTTCTTCTAAAACGAAGAAATTGTTTTGTTACATATAGGTCCAAATGAAGTGAAAAACGTTGTTTCAAAAGGTAAAACAGAGATAGTACCAAGAAATTATTCAGTTAAGTAAAACTATACTGTAATAAGTAAGAGTTGGCCTATTGTAACTCCCGCATGATATACAACTTTAATAATGTTTATTTTTTCATTATGCCTTAAATGTATTTTCCCAAAAACCTAAATTGCACAGATAAAGTGATGGTAGGAATATTAGGGCTGCCTAGCAAAAATGGCATGACTAAAACTAATATCTTGATGGATGGCAACCAGCGAGTGCCAGCCGCACTTGGCACATATGCTGCCGTGAGCAACCTCATCCTAAAAAAAAGTATTTAGAAGGATAGAAGGATAATATCCTACAGAGCTATTCTTATTCTATAACATCTTACAGAGCTATAGTGGACGTAAGACCAGGTTAGATAAAGGGGTTGGACTAAGGTTTAACATTCTCCCAAAAAAGAGAAGTTAACGGACGTCAAATTTACGTTTTTTCCACTTTATACTTTATTTTCACATAGGTTTTGTTTATGTATGAACGCACTGGCACCTGCGATATGTAATTTTTAAGGGCCAGCAATCAGACATAATCATATATTTAAATATAAAAAAATGTCGAATTGTCAATTAAGGCACAAAGAAACGAAACAAGGTACTTAAAGGTACAGACACCATAGGGGGTGCAAAGAGAAGCAAAAAAACTTTCCCTTCAGGCCCTTTGTTAGAGCAAGAGCCCGTGCTGGCATAAGGCCAACTGTGTTTAACAATGTAATTTTAATAACCAAAAAACTTTAGGATTTCACAGTTCATTACCGAGAATCTAAAGTTAGCCCAGTCACTGCGCAAACCCACGAGGTTTCTATGTGCTACGCTGATTTGAGAGAGAGAGAGAGAGAGAGAGAGAGAGAGAGAGAGAGCGTGGGTGTGTGTGATGAACACCTTGTGTATACCTATGCATTAAGTAACATATGGTACTACAGAGCAGTAAATCCAATCCACATACCTCAGCGTGGCTGAATAGTGTACTCGAGCCCCAGAACGCGATCATTTCGTGTGATCTCTAAATAGATCGTAATGGATTAGTCCTTCCTGTTAAATTAACTTTATCCTGTTCAGAAAATAATGGTTAATGTTGGTGGAGTCACACACATGTAAATTACTGTATATATACAAACACGTATGTATATATATACATTATATATATATATATATATATATATATATATATATATATGAGGTATATGGATGGATTTACTTTTCTTGAGCACCATGTGTTAGTTAATTCATAAGTATACATAAGGTATTTATTAGACACCCACTAGGCTTGCAAATGGGCGTAGCACATGGTTAGACACACACCTTGTATATATATCTGTTGTGTATGTGTGCTTACGTACGTACTTTGCAAAATCAGAGTCTGTACAGTTTAAATTTTACCTTTTTTAAATCGGTCCAAAACAGAAAATAACGCCATTAAGTAAACGCACCTGTTCAGCTAGTTGAGTCTGTACACCGGTTCAACGCCTGCTACTATAACATCAATTCACCCACCCAGTAGCAGTTATATTCTGAAAGAACTAAGAACAAAAGACTGACAGCTAAGCGTCTGTCTAGATACATTCTATAAGACCTTGAAACATGCGTCCTGTTTAGTGTTTTCGTGGAGGGAGGAACAAGCGTACTCTAATGTGAACAGGAATTTACTTCAATCAGCGTAACCCCCTACCCCTGTCTTACCCTACCTCCCCTCTCTCTCTCTCTCTCTCTCTCTCTCTCTCTCTCTCTCTCTCTCGGAGCGTACTATGAAGAGAGTAGAGAACAGAAAACGCGTTTATGGCAAGAGTAATCGATTTCGAGATGTCAGTTTTTTCTTTAAGAGTAATAATTGGTCTCGTAGAATAATGACAGTGAAAATTTACAATGAAATTCATTCTGTATCTGCTATGCACTGGAGAAGTGTTGAAAAACAATAATACAATAGCCGGTAACATTACTTTCGCCTGTTGGCAAGCAGAATGATTTTGCTGACTCGTTGCGTTATCAGAAACGAGTGGAAGTGAAATTCTCTGAAAAGAGACCTTACGTGCGCCAGTTTAGCCTCGTTATCACGAACCCCATCCCCTCGCTATCAGCCGTTCTGAACCGAGAGTTAAGAACTGATAACGTCCTTCTAAACAATGCAAATGTAGCCAAGGCGTTATCGCCGAGTTTTAGGTAATGGTGGTAACCAAGGGCCACTCACTCGGAGAGGTTCCATAGGAACTTGCATGTAACGCGATGCCTTTATGATAGGATTCATGCGAGGCCGGATATTCATAAATTACAGGTTCCTAGGATACGTGGGACTCGAGAAAAGGGTAGACGACCAGATGGCAATGGATTGCTTCTAGATGATATGGTGAAAAGTGCTTCGGCTGGCTGAGGTAATGGAGGAATGTTTTTTTTGGAACCAGCCACGATGCGTCTTTAAAACCAAACGAGGAAACACAAGAACCACATAGCGACGCATTATGATGAGCTTTGTCTTGTTAGGTTAAAGCAACCTTATGTTATTTCGAATGGCGAATTTTGGACCTAACTGTTGCATGAGTAGTACCTGCTGGCCAAGCGCAGCGCAGCAGTCGTAGCTGAGCGATAAGCCAAGGCAACAGTTACCCTCTTTCATAGCAGCTGAAAACTAGTCCCATGTGAACTGCTTCCCTTCTTATTAGGTATAAAATCATGCTCACTGTTTCAGCTCTAAACCTGCTACCATTTTTCATGTGCAGAAAACATTGCACTAAGAACAGTAGGCAGAATGATGAGTTCTGCATTAGCCGTGTAATAATAATGAATATAATATCATTAATAGGCTCTAAGACAAACTCCAATACACGTTCACAAATGTAACAAGTTGAAGGTAAAGTGACAAACGAATCGAATTTTATGACGGTCGCATCGTAAAGGTTGGAATGTCCCGTTGAGTAGGCTGATGAAGTCCATATGGTCTATGTGGTTGGGAAGAAAAATATATCCTCCCTTCTTGGTGTTTTGGGGGAAGCGTCCACCATCCTTCTTACCTGACTCTCAGACTGAATTACAGATAAAAGATTTGTGTTGCTTGCGCCAGCAGAAACAACGCTTAGCCCTGCAATATTAGACTTACGATAAACGAATGCAATAGATGTACTGTATATACATACAAGTTTATGTATATATACATACAAGTTTATGTATATTTTTGTGAACTTCGGTTTGTAGACTTTTCGTACCGCCAAATCCTTGGTCCATCACAAGTTGTGCGTTGGACATCTGCTCACCGGAGCATTTTATTTAACGACGCATCCCAGGAATCAAGTTTCCACTTATAAGGCGAAAATGAAGTATTTATGATCAGAAGGCCTCTCTGTCCGTCTCTTATGCAGACTTAATCATTATGATTAACTCGTAATTACTCAGGTAGAGGTGGTACAGTACTAGGAAACCCCGATTAATCATTTCTGCTGATCCTAGAAATCCATAAGTAGATCTACCACCATCAACTGATCGGAACTGAAAGGACAGGCATATATTTTGCTTTTGAATCAAATAGAATATCTTTTTGCGGGTTCAATTTTTTGTAAGAAATGCTTTTAGATGATAACAGTCACAATATTTGTATCGGACAGCAGTTCTCTCTCTCTCTCTCTCTCTCTCTCTCTCTCTCTCTCTCTGAATCTGTAATACTGATTGCTCTGAATCAGTAATATGTAAGAAGTACTTGTAGACTGTAGGGTAAAAGCACTGGCTAAGTCACAGTCCTTTTGCCCCACGGACATTCTCTCTCTCTCTCTCTCTCTCTCTCTCTCTCTCTAATACTGATGGCTTTGAATTAGTCATTTGTATGAAGTGTTTTTATAGTATAGGATAAATGCACTGGCTAAGTCACAGTACTTTTACCACAAGAACATTCGCTCTCTCTCTCTCTCTGAATCTATAATACTGATTGTCTGAATTAGTGATGCAATACTCATGCGTCAGCATCAAAACTCATCGATACCAGCGATATAGTTAAAGGATGAGCGGAGTACGACGAGAGAGAGAGAGAATATCTTGGACGTGAATTAAATTGGTATGTACTGTATATCTATATAATATAAAAAAAAACTGTCTTAACCATCTTTGCACTTTATTCAAAACTTCCTTTTGTATCGTCTTTTATCTCAATATGCGTCACCGTTTCAACCCTTTTTCGCAGACAGTTCACCTCAAAAGCTTCTTGCACTTTCATTGGCATTCAGCTTCCATCTCTCACTTCCATAAAGGAGAGTCAGCTCAACTATCCCTTCATACATACCAACATTTTTTGTTCTGTCGTATTTCCGTCAATTCTGTATCAAGATTTTTCTTGGTCCTTGTATGCTTTCGTAGTGTCTATGTCTGTTATTATTATTATTATTATTATTATTATTATTATTATTATTATTATTATTATTATTATTATTATTATTCAGAACATGAACTCTATTCATGTGGATTATTATTATTATTAAAATAGTTTAACCAGACCACTGAGCTGACCATCAGCTCTCATAGGGCTGGCCTATTCATGTGGAACAAGGCCAGAGGCCCATTGACTCGAAATTCAAGCTTCCAAAGAATATTGTACCTTATGGTTGTACATAGCATCATTGCTTCACTGTAATTCTTACGCTTAGTCTCACCTGGCACAGATCAGCTCTGACTACTAATTAATCCTTCAAAAGAGCGAATTTGGCAATCGTCACCCCTTTTCTAGTACAGCCTTCCGAGGCTAGACTGTCCCTAAGATGATCTTTCACCCAGATTCATTTGCTGAACGGCAGCACCAATCTGCAGTGGGTGTGCCTCGCTGTAAGTTAAGTATACCTTAGTTTAACCAGACCACTGAGCTGATTAACAGCTCTCCTAGAACTTCCTAGTTCCAGAGGTCCTTTGTTCATCGCTGAGGGCGAAGATGCGGTGCATTACTACTCTAATACTATTCACCCTGCATTTTAATATATTTTTATGTATTTGTTGATTTATTTCTTTAATAAGTGAGATCTCTTCTTTCTGTATTTCCCTTTACCTCCTCTGACTTCTTACAGATGAACACCATATCCTTTGGAAGCTTGAAGCTTGAGTTTCAAGTCAGTGGCCCCTGTGGACTTGTTCCATATGAAGAGGTGTCATCTAGATAATAATAATAATAATAATAATAATAATAATAATAATAATAATAATAATAATAATAATGGTTCTTTGTTCAATCAGGAACATCCCGCCATTACTGTGGTTCGTGTTTTCTCTTTACTGTAAGAATCAAGCTGTTATATAATTTACATTATTCAGCTCTAGCCGCTACTGTTCAGAGTTTCTGACAATTTGTCACCTGTGGTCCCTAGCCTCTCCTCTCAGGGACAGGTGAGAGGTAGATGATTATAGCTCTTCTTTCTACTTGGTAAATTTTATCTTTCATCTGAATGTTTTTTTTTTATGCATCCGGTTTATCGTCCGGGGCCATCTTGTAAGTAACCTGGCTGTCTGTCTGTGCGTCTATCTATCCGGCCCCTTATAAACCGTCCGTCCGGTAAGGTTAAAGTTCTCTCCAACTCTCTCTCTCTCTCTAAGCACAATAACTTGAACTATACGATACAGGCTTCATATTGGCCATTCCTACTCTATTAATGAGGCTGATGCGCAGAGGTCATACCTACAGGTCAAAGGTCACGTAGGAATTAGCCACCCCAGGGGCATTGTTTCACTAACACTTTTTTTTTTATCCTGACTATATAATCAATCTATATCAGTGTTGCAACACGCAATCACCTATTTTATCAGTTTCGTCAACGCCCACACCCAAGCTGCTTCATTACTACGTAAGTAAGGTGATGGTTGTACTAATTAAATTAATGACTCATCCCTATAAAATCGTGTCAGAAATGTCTGTAAATTTATGGAGAGAGAGAGAGAGAGAGAGAGAGAGAGAGAGAATATTTTGAAACTGGAACGCAAACCTCAAACCGAAGTCAATTGTTGTGTCTGTGTCTTGCTTGTGTCTATGTTTCTTCTTTAACCCCCATCCCCTGTTCTTTTATCATCTTGTTTTTTCCATTCGCCTCTCTTACAGCACAGGATGTTATGTAACACAGACAGACGCTAAAGTAATACATCTCTGAAGAAACAAAGACGAGACCCATCGACAAGAGAAAATACGTAGATCAAACAAAGGTAGTAGTACTATCTTGAATAAACAACGGTTAACATAGACTAAACTTAAAATGCCATTTACTTGCGAAGTAAATGGTTCGGGGAAACAGATGAATGATACGTAACCAGCTTTATTATGATAGTTATATACACAGTCGGAGATTGATTGATCGTAAATTGTACCTGGTGTGACACCTACCAGGGTCACTGACGCCGATGCTACCAGAGAGAGAGAGAGGGGGAGAGAGAGCGTACACCTTCGATATTCGGAGAAATTCCAACATTCGGGTAGAGAGAGAGAGTGAGTGGGTGAGTTTGATTAACGCGACAACCTTAATCCGACTTTGAGAGGTAAATAACCTGTGTAGTAATCATACACTTTCAAGACAGCTGTGCCTTCGTTATTTAACTTCTCTGTTAACATGCCTAATTGGAAAATCATTACACCTATTTAACGTTCTCATTCGACCTTCATTCGCTACATGTTTTCTAAAATAGACACAAAACGAAGAGCAACAAAGACGATAATGGAAAAAGTTAATGAAACAACTGGATGTGGGAGTTCATGCAGTCGTAGAATGAATGTGTCGGTGGCGTTATCTCGCTTATTTCTCTCTTACTCCACTGCTTTCTGGAGAAAGGGCTTAATGTTGAAAAAATATATAAAAAAATGTATGTTGTAGCAATATATCTACATGAAATGTAAAAGAAAAACATGAGAGTTATACATGAAATACGCATGAACAGCCACGTAACATCTGCGCTCTTACGAAAGATTAGTACCATAGGGCTGGAGGGTCCGGAGAAAGTACATAGACCGAACATTGGCTTTGGATGCAAAATGACAAGCCAGCGAGTTTACATTTCGAGATCCATCCTCTCTGAACAGATATAAACTTCGAAACACCAGAAAGGACGTACGTTCAAGTGTGTGTACACACGCGCACACAAACATGCGGTGCAAAGGTAACAGAGGCTAGAATAGGAGCATAGACCGACCGGCGCTCGCTCACTCATCATGGCTACGGAGAAGTTAGCGATCTGCGGGGGTATACTTCTATAATAGTTTAAAACCGAGATAACAATTGTTCTATAGCAGTTGGAGGTATTATTTCGCGTTAATCAAGTTGATGCTGATACTTCTTGCCACGGAACGGTGAAAATGCCGGCGTGAAAAGGGGATAAAGTCCTCGAATTAAAACCGACAATGGATGAATAAAACTTTTGAATAATTTACACAAACGATGACTGCTATGGGAGAAGTTTCTCGACCGTTCGGAGTTGGTTGAGGTGGGAGGGAGGGTAGGGGGAGGTAGGTAGAGAGGGAGGGAAATGACGAGCATGGGATAGAGAATACTGAAGGGGGGAAGGGGGGGAGGAAGCGGGAGAATGAGTTGATTATGGGGGGATACTGCGAACAAGGCAGCGAGATACAGAACGGGGGAAGTATCATAAGTTATGCCGTCAAAACTCTAGGGAGTTGAAACGCCACTATTCCAGAGACCGCTGCTGCCTCCATCCAGCGAAGCTCATTGGCTTTGTGTGTTGCAGGCTTTGTATATAAGCTTTCGTTGTTTTTCCACATCATATTGATATCCTTAGACAAAGGATTTAGACAGGTTATCTTATCCGAATGTTGTTGTTTTGTCAGGAAAATACGAAAGAGATTTCATGCTTTTGTGAAACCTGTGATTAAGCTGTAATCATGGCACTCAGGCAGAGTAAAAGTGTTTGTGTTGTTGTTGTTGTTGTTGTTGTTGTTTTCAACGCACCACATCACAAGTAGACTCCATTTTAAGTCTCTCGTAATGTTTATGACATACACTGGTTAGTTCGAACGTTACTTATGGCAGGACTAAAATGATTTTGTCTTAACAGAATCAAATTTTGCCATGGCATAACAGACGTTCAAAACCTACATCCTATCGTTATGAGATGGCAGTTCTTTGATATTTTTCTTGGGGAAAACTTAAGCTCGTTGATGGTTATTGAAACTGAGGTAGTATTGCCCCGATCTGTCTCCATTGGTGCATTTCTTTTACTGTTGATAATCAGCCGGTAGACGTTACATATATTAGACCCATAGGGAAACGGAAAGAAAAAAAATGTCGGTTTATAATTAGAAAAAGCGCCAGACCAGTCGCGAAACTTGTAATCTGGAGGGTATATTTTAAGATAGGAGGAGGGTAACTCAAATTGTATGGCCTGGAGACAGAGGGTCTTTAGAATGAAGAGATTGACATGTAATGAGACTAACTTGATGCATTCCTGTCAAAATTCGATTATACCGCTGACCGAGAAGTTCCATAGGCATCTAAAATCTGTTTGTCATTTCAGGACCTATTGATTTTAAATTAAGTTTCAATTTAATGGTCCAAAGTTCCCAAAGGGATGTTTAAAGCATCAAAATCTGAGTTTTGGCATTAACAAGGCGACAACTGCTTTCCGACTCGAGATTGGGCGCCCAAAGTAGCAGAATGGTTTTGACAAATTGTCACACACACACACACACACATAAATATGTACATATTTCCAGCAAAGGTTTGTAATAGGCTCAGTCAGGAGCAGAGGCCCTGAACATCGATTCTTGTAGAGGGTAATTCCAGAACTGTCTAGGCTAAACTAGGATAAATGGAGGTGTTTAGGTAACTAAATCTGTTTTGGGATACGACATGTTGAAAGATGATGATGTAGATCTATCAAGTACATAAATGACATATCCCATACGCTGAATATGGTTTCACAAGCAATCATGTTACTGTGTAAGAATAAGCAAAACATTGCAAACTTTGCAACAGTAGCCTAATGGGAACGCTGTATTAGCTACGTTTTAGTTTCTGTAAAAGAAAACCATTGAGATGGCTTTGTCTGTCCGTCCGCACTTTTTCTTTCCGTCCTCAGATCTTAAAAACTACTGAGTCTAGAGGGCTGCAAATTGGTATATTGATCATCCACCCTCATATCATTCAATACACCAAACTGCAGCCCTCTAGCTTGAATAGTTTTATTTTATATAGGTTAAAGTTAGCCATGATCGTGCGTCTGGTAAAGCTAAAGGACAGGCCACCACCGGGCCGTGGCTGAAAGTTTAATGGGCCGCGGCTCATACAGCATTATACACTGTACAGAAAACTCTAATGTTCCGAAGAAACTTCGGCGCATTTTTTACTTGATTCTAGTTAAGTGCAGTATACTTATTTTATTGCACATGGAAAGAAGTACATAAGGTTGCTCAGTAAACAAAGAAATGAAAGTGCGTCGATTCAGTCCTTCAAAAGAATAGTCTTGCTTTTATTAAACATTTAGACGATTAAAATTATAGATAAGAATACACAAGTGTATCTCGTGTATCCAGTTTCATGCACAGACTTATAGTAGGTATAATGCAAAGTTATCAGCTGTGGGGAAAATGACTTGAAGGAATACAGCTAAACAATTTTTTTCTTGCACTAAAATGTACTGAATTAAAAGATGTTCCTATAGTCAGGATGTTACCACTGGAGTCAAGAAGTTGGAGTTTCTGCTCCCAATTTGTTTCTCATTAATTTTCTCATTTATCATGTACAGACATTACTAAGGCTCCACACTTCCAGTAAACACTTCATTATTAACCAGTTTGAGTTCACTGAAGGTAACCGCATTCATATTAGTACTGGCACATGAGCTATGAAAAATCAAGGTCTGTACGTAACCCTTTTATCTGACAGGGAAAAATTCAATGGAATCCACAGCATGTCTTTCCATACTTTGGAAGAAAAGCTTAAAAAAGAAAAGTAACCTGAGCATAACTATACTTCATATAAAAATTAAACAGTATGGCCCCCGTGAAAGAGGAATACAATGATTTTATTGTATTTTGTCTGCAATTCTAAAACTTCACAACATTGAGTTGTTGTAATGAGATCCATACTTTGAGATTCTTGTATTTCCCTTGCGGTGCAATATTTGGTACTGTGACAAACAAGTGCTAAGGAAAAAGGCCTTATGCTTGCTTGAATATAATATTTCTGCACGATAAGGCATAAATATAATGATTCCGTTTCAGGAGAAATAAGTTTTAGCGGCGCATACCACACCGACAGTACAGCATTTGAAGCGCTGCACGTCATTGTACTATTGCTCAAATCTCCCATCGATAATTTCTAGGGCAAATGTGATGACTAAAATGTTACGAAGCCAAGAACAATGTTGAAATTTTGTGTTTACTTATAGAGACCATCAAGGCTATAATACTGATCCAGTTACCACTTATAAAAAGCTTACCTTGTCTTATGGATCGAGTACATTGTCGTTACCAGAAAAATAAAAACGGATTTTGTTCTTTTAAGGCATCGTTCCTTATTTCATTGGAAAAATGATAGACTACCTTTACCTTCTCATTAAATTTCTTATCCCTGATCTTGTCATTAATCTGTGGCGCCGTCGTTCAGTTACCCCATTGCATGCAATCTTTCTTTGACTATACCATCCACCTCATAGTACTACGCATGCAGTTAATTCTCGTAGCCATGCTTTTTCTTTTGTCATGTTCAATACTATACAGTTTTCTAGATGTGTTATTCCTGCTGTAACCACACCGTAGTGCTCTTCCTAATTCTGTAGGTGAACCGTTGGAACTTCAGAAGTTCAAAATTCTTTCAAGTGCATTGCTGACTTATTTGTTACTTATCGTAATTATATTAATTTTGGCTTGTAGCCTTCAGCTTTACCAAACAGGCTTATAACGTGGCTTGTAATAATAATAATAATAATAATAATAATAATAATAATAATAATAATAATAATAATAATAATAATGCTGCCTCAACGCAGGTTTAATTGAACACAGAATACCGTGAGAACTTTCTCTGACATGAAAAAGAGTTTATACACACTTACAGAATACCATTACTGGTGCATTTTACTTAAAGAAATACTTATCTATGCACAAAGAGTACTTTTAATGCCGTGTCTCTGCTGTGAAGGTAGGTAGTTGCATGACTAAATTGTAGGGAGAATATTAGACCATCATTCATCACATACCTTAGGAAATTCACTTGATGGAAGACCGAAGGAAAATTTCAAAACATTTAAATTCACCAAATTAACATGACGCTTTTGCATAAGGATATCTAATATACAAACGCCGTTACAGCTATACTCTTGCATTTTGACAAAGGCTAAATGCTTTAAAACACATAGGCTAACTTTCTCGATTTTATTTTATTTGCATCAAGACTTGTTGAATTGGCAGACAAAGGCCTTTACCACATATTTTTCCTGCCAGTACTATATACTTATGAGCTCTTTATAATTTTAACTTGAGTTTGTCCGTAAATGAATCAGTAATGTACCTAAAAATAATGAAATCCATTTGGGAGTAATTTTAAACCGGTCACCCATGATTTTACCATTTTCTATGAAGGAAATTGTATAGTTTTCTATGTTATTTTACAAGGTAAGCTATGGCGTACAGTTGTAACGCGTACTGCCAGATCGTGTACTTCACCTCAAGTAAATGTATTTTAAATCAAGAACGTTTTCAGTGACTCCAGTCTCATGCCTTACTTCTAGATTTATTTGCCAGTGTAGAATATGTAACCTGTTTAGGGGTGATTTTTTTAATATATGCGATTTGATTCTTTGTCATGTCTTGTGTTATAGTGTCTGACACTAAAACATCGGTTATATGTTTGATGATTAAGTTTGTATCTCTTGCATAGATGCGGACGTATATCTTGCACAGGCACACACACACACACACACACATATGTAATGTGTCTGCATATATATATATATATATATATATATATATATATATATATATATATATATATATATATATATGCGTGTGTGTGTGTGTATGTATGTATGTGTGCTGTGGAATTTGAATGTGATAGTTCCAGCTGTTGTTTTTCTTTGGGGCCACTCCGTATCGGGAGAAACAAATTATTTTTGAAAAAATATATATGGAATGTATAATCTTGTATTAAATGAAGTTCATAACAACTTGGCTGTTAGTAATTTTCTTCTTGATTGCCTCGTAATTGTAGAAAAGGCAACAAGTCTGATTCAATTTTAAGCCTTCTCTGTTATGCCTTCCTTATTATTCTCATAGACACCCCAGTTTGATGTAAGTTATTAAACCTTTACACCAGTTTTTACAGGATTGTATTTTTGAGTCTGTTGAAATATTCGTTTCTTATTTCATCCGATTTTGATTTCACTCATTAGCTCCGTATTTTCCTATTTTAACGTGTGGGTATTATATTCAATAGAACCCTTAATCTTGGTGTCCGTGAAAATAGATATACAGTTTCAAAGGCCGTCAGGGGTTTATAATGTAACTGGCTTGATTGTCTTGTTAGCTTAAGATGACGTTGCTTCAGACACCCAACTCTTCATTTGTCCTGTTATTTTTATTTTCTCTTGTTACTTTCTTGTATTTGTTCATCCTCCAGCTTTATTCATTCATTGGTACATAACTACTTAAAATGTAAACCCGGAAAAACTTGCTATTTTGAAAATAGCCTTGGAAATTAAGTGATTTTTCATAGTGTATTCAATGGTCAAATGACGTAAAACTGATTTCAGCCAATGGGTGGATAGCTTGCAGTCCTGCCGATAAAAGCACAAGGTTTTACCCAATAAGAGAAGTCGATAGAGAAAACTGGCCATGTTGTAGGTCTCTGATTGGTTAAGTTAACCTACAGTCCACAGTTCTGAAAATGAAAATCTCAGTAGTGAAGCCATGTTTGTTGAGGTGTGAACGCTGGGAAATTTTTGGATTATTATTTATACGCGATTCGCTACAAAATACTGTAAGTAATTGTGCATTTTGATTTATTGAAGGTATGTTCTGGTTATTAGGGGAATTGTTATAGGCATTCAGTAGTAATGTGCACAATACCCAGTGCACTAATGTGTGTACAGTGAAATGGTCTTAGACTAGGGTATCCAGGCCGCAAAGTTGGTTTAGACTAGCTGGTAAAATTCTAGTGTTTCACATTAAATAAAAAAGCCATAACAACGGTAATAAGGTCCAAACTGGAATAATTCGCAAAATTTGTTTTAGCTATTTCGTCAGGTCATATACCCTGAACGGTTCTCTATGCGATTAGCTTGCAGAAGGTGGCAAGTGCTTGGAGGTTCTGTAGTTTTTTTTTTTTTTTAATTTGTTGTTGGGAGGGACATGAGAATTTTTTTTACAGGTGGCAGTAGTTAGGACATAAAGTTGTGGTTAGGGCCAATATGGCCTAGCCTTTTGTAGCTCATTTTTGAGGTGTATCATAAATGTAGGCCTACCTAAATACGTACATAGGCACTGTCCAAAGGGCTCTTTTAAAACCGAGTAAATCAAAGAAACGTGATTAGTCGTGATTCATCAGATAAATTTGAGAAATCGAAGTGATTTCTACGGTAACCAGTTAAGCATTCGAGAAAGTACGGTTGATTCTCTTAACATTTCTAGGATGTGGTTCAGCGCTTTTCCACCAGAAATGTTCAGCCATGTGTCCGGGGGAGGGGGTCGCGTGACTGGGAACGAGTAATCAGTATTTCTTCAAGATTTTACCATATTAATTGAACGAGGGTTACCTCGACGCGGTAATCCTCAAAACACGGGGGCAAACCATTAGAAACTGGCAGTCAGGTGGTTTTTCAACTCGTTCAGTTGCGTTAGTTTTAATCGTATTTATTCCCTTGAAAGTTTTTGCGCTGAATTCAGAAAATTATTGGAACTTTTACAGACACCAAAAATAAACTGGTTTTATTTAATAATAAATTCTCCGCTTTTATTATCCGTAAGTTGTCACACTCGTATAGTGCCACCGTATTTCAAAAGGGTTTTTATACAAGAAGGCGGCTAATAATGATGATGATATAGCAAGTTGTGTCGTAATGCTTAAAGAACAAGATCGGTAAGTCAGATGCTTTAAACAGGAAATCGTACTCCATTTGGCGATAGGTATATGGGTCTGGAGCTTTTATGTATAAACGACCAAATTGGTTTATAATCCAACAGTTATTTCATATCGTTTTGTCAGGTCACTAAACATTTTCTCTCGGAAGCCTGTAGTGGGGGTATAGCTTGTCTTATTTTCGTAGTGAAAGACTGCGGAAAACGAAGATTGCCATCACGAAAAGTACGGTTAAAGTCACAGGTTTTGGAGACTACCTAGGCCTAACCGCCTAGGTTGCGTAAAATCATTTGTGTAGTGACATATGTAATTTTAAGCCACAGAAACCTCCTGAGGGAGACCGGGAGGTTCAGTGAGGAAGAGATGTAGAGGAAGGAATCTCTCTCTCTCTCTCTCTCTCTCTCTCTCTCTCTCTCTCTCTCTCTCTCTCTCTCTCTCTCTCTGAAATAACTTGAAATGATTGTATGATTAAGTTTCTGTACATTATTGTTCTTGCTTTACTTGAGTATGTTCATTTGTCGCCCAAGTTGTTTTATACTTTATATTGGCGTTTGTTTACTAATGGGATTGCGTTTATTTCACTTGTGTTAGTTTTAGTGTTCATTCTCATTATATAGCAAGTTTTGCCAGAATTTCACTCGATTGCATTCAGCCCGAACTACCCAGTCTCAAATTTACTGTTACAGAGATATTTTTATCTCGCTGCATTGTGGATAAGGACGGCTAGCATATTTTCGACTTCCTTTGTTTTCATCGCTAAGTGTCGATATACGTGGGCAACGCTGAAACCTGGTGGTTCTTTTGATCTAAGTTTCTCTAGTTAGTGTGGCATTTTGGAGTTCAGGCATTGCTTAAAAAAAGAAAGAAAAAAATCTTAGATACGGCTCTTTTGATAATGGTTCCTTTGGTACGTTTATGTAGGCCTTTTACCTTGGATTATTTCAGCTCTCCGAGTATATTGCAAAACATGCGAAATGTTTTTAGCGAGTGTTATGTTTCAGACTTTCATTTCTGTAGCAGCTTAGTCGTTTTAAAGTCACTGGACTACACTGCTACATTTGGTGCATTAATTGCTTTATCCATTGGCTAATTGGCCAAACAACTATAGGTATTTGCACCAGACCCCCTAGGTTTTTTGCAAATTTTGATAGTGCTAGTATTGTGATAGTCAGGTTCATTATTTATACCTCCTACTTAGCCATGGCAATTACCATATATAATTATGTTGATACAAATTACAGATCCTCTCGCTTATTCCGTAATGTCTACTTAGGGAAGACAAAGTTCTGAACAGCATCCAAAGCAAGTGGTAAGATTTTCTACCTGCTGGGAGTTCCTAGTCATTCCTTGAGTTGGGTGTTATTCAGTGATATTCAGGTCTTTTCTGGGCATCAGATTTTACTTAACATACTTTCAAATAATGTTTTTTGCGATGCCCTCCGTGTTGACAGATTTTATACAGGACAATGATACGTATTGGGACTCTGGTACCAGTAGATACCGCACAAATGATTTGTACTTTTCACCAAACATTTGCAGTTCCTTTATAAAAATTAGGGCTTTCTGAAATTTGCTGGTCATCAGACGTTAATTGCAGTGATCTGTTCTGACATAATTTGAGTTGCTACATTTCTTTGGGTGTTGTGCTTATTTTGCATGTATCCCACTCCAGTGGTCTCTTGATTCCATTATGTTGAACGGTGGTTCCATTATGCAGAATGGTGTTGCAGATCAGCTCAAGGGGAGTGTTTGAGTCGTACTGCTTCACCTTTTTAGTAATAAACTTTATTCTTTTAAGAGGCAGGGCAATTGCTCTATGGTTAAATCCCTCCTCCCCCCACTCTCTCTCTCTCTCCTCTCTCTCTCTCTCTCTCTCTCTCTCTCTCTCTCTCTCTCTCTCTCTCTCTCTCTCACTCACCTCATAGAGCGCAGTGTATGCATCAGTATAAGGTGTTTGCAGAGTCCCTTATTTCCACTTTTTTGGTCTTTGCATCCATTCTTAGTTCCTCTCGTCCATCTTTGTCCAATTTTATATACTTCTACTTGAGGCAACTGTGAGGTTTTCTGTGTTTCACCTTTGGATTTCTCTAATTTACTCTCCAACCACTCCAACTCAGTTTTCGTTGGCTTAAGCCCTGAATGACAAAGTGCCCAAGTGCTTGTTTTATAGTCTTAAATGTTGTAATTTATTTTTCTTTTCATTGTTCTTGAGTTAGTCATGATGTTCCCAGTCCTATTGGCTTTTACTCCTTAATGAGAAAAAGCTGATGTTTTTAAAAGATTCAGATGCATCCATGTTTCAGAATTTTAGGAATGTATATTAATTTTACACATGCATAGTGGTTATTAAACGTGGAGTTAACAATGTATAAGGGGTAATAAAGATTTGGCTTGAATCTTCATTTAATGTTAATTTCTTGTTTTTACGTATGACATTTTATCCAAAAGGCAACTTCATTGCACAGGTGTGGCGAAAGTACACACTTCTATGGTCGTAAAATGATACTGATTTTTTTTATTAATGCTTAGTGCAGTAAAAACAAAAGCTCTTAAGTAGGATGTCAGTGTTGACATATTCCAAGTTAATGCCATTGTTGCAGTTTGAACTAATTTTGACTTATCTGACAGGTTCTACCCTACAAGTTCCAAAGATGACAGGATTTCCATCTGAGAAATGGTGAGTGTTCAGGTGTTGTTAATTTTGTTTTATCTAGAGATCTTGTAAATCTTGGAAACTTTGTTTTTCTATTTCCGTGCTCAACATAAATTTAATAACGTATTCCCAAAAGTTCTTCTGTATTTCGATTTTATTCTCCCAGTATCTTTATTCATATAAAAATCTGATTATGTAGTACTGCTATTAAGAAACTTCTTGGTTTTTACTTGATTTTTAATATATCTTACGGAAGGTTTGGAGTCAATTATACCTGGCACGTAGGGTTGATTACCATGTCTGTCTAAAGAATTTAGGAAAATAATGGTTGATATGATTTGAATAGGTTCAGTGGCTGTTGTGCATTTAGGTGAAACTTGATATCATCCTTGTAGCCTGTAGGTGCTAGTATTTTTTAATCTACGATTCAAGATTAGGCTATGAATTTGGTATAGGAAACATTGAAAGGAAAAAATTAGTAGCCGTGTATGAAATATAGTACAACAAAACTGATACCCTGGCCAGTGTACAAGTCGTCAAAGTCAGTTGTTTTGAGACATGAGAGGTTAAGTACACTAATTCTGAGGTTAAACTAATACTGTATATGTAACCAGAGATAGTGCATTGTATAATAATGTAAAAAGCTTAAAAGTTACTTCTGATCACCTATCTCTTTCCCTGCCTGTCTTTAGTCAGAGCTTGTAGGTCTTCACCTCGTAAATGACCCATTGCACATATTAATTCAGCTACCAAGTATGTCTTTTCTATAACCTTTTCCCGATATCACCCTCAAATACGGCTGCTGCTACCTTTTGTGTGCATTCTTTCAGCAGTTTACACTAGCCAATTTTTTTGCAGTAATTGCTCAAAGTTTATATAATACTTTTTTGCTAATTCATTTTTCAGTTTCCTTGTTTATCTTTTGACTGGCTCTTTCTAATCGCCTTTCTGTCTCTTAATTTTAAATACAATGGTACTTGAATGTAGAGATATTCAAGACAAGGCCTTAAACTTTTGTCCTTTTTAGCGTTTATTTCGAGTTCACTCTTGCATCTTTTGATATAAACCAGAACTTCTTCCTCAGATTCTGCTGTTTTGTACCTTCATCGGCATAAGGCAGCTCCTAGGTGCCTCCCTTGTAGCCATTGCTTTGTTAACCAACAAAGGACTTTCGACTGGTACTTGATGGAACACTTAACATTAATCCACAGTTCACTCAAGATAAGGCACAAGGGGTTAGTTGGGGTTAACTGTAGCTGTTGGAAGAAACAGGTCTAAGCATAAGGTATTTGATCAGGAGTACTTATGGATTTCTGTGAGCATGTGAAGGCCCTGCACCTTTTTGGAAGAAACAGACCTAAGCATAAGGGAGTTGATCAGGAGTCCTTGGGGATTTCTGTGGGCATGTGAAGGCCCTGCGCTGAGCTGGTGAATGTGAAGCAAGCTTTATTTAAACTTCTCATAGTGAAGGTAACAAGGCTATGCTTGACACTGCATCTCTCTCCTCTTTATGCTTCCAGTGGTTAAAAATTAACCTACCCTTCCCTCTTCCTCTATCTTTAGAGGGATGCTGAGGACCCTACTGTGATTGTTTGCTTCGTGAGGACCTGGAGGTATTTCATTTCATTGTATGGTTTCGGAGTGCAAGATTTGTAACACACCTAGTTCATATGTTGGCTACTTGCAAAAATTCTGGGCTCTGTTTTTAACTTGTGGTATATTTTTGTCGTAAGCATGCTCTCTCTCTCTCTCTCTCTCTCTCTCTCTCTCTCTCTCTCTCTCTCTCTCTCTCTCTCTCTCTCTCTGGCGTATATATTAGTGATGTAGCGTTTTCCAAGTATTAGTTCTCTCTTCTTGTCATTCTAGACTAATTACTTTGGCGAGTTAAGTGTAGCATTTACTCGTAGGTCTTAGTAATTCTTGCAGGGTTAAGACGTTCGTACCAAGTTCTTTTAAGAAGTTAGATATTATCGTTTAGTTTTGTGTACTTAGGTCAATGAAATATTTTAAAATGCTTTCAAAATTTTTGATTTTTTACGTTCCCGTATAGGCAAAAATTAGGTCATTCTGAGTTTTGAATGAATTTTGGCTCATTTTAAGAGTTCCATATCAACGTGTATCAGAATATTTATCGTTATCTTGTCTTAATAACCCGTGCCTTAAGATGGTTTGATATTGATCAAGTTATATTAACTATTGATTTCAACAGCTAGGCAGTTAAGCTTGCTTAAACGCATAGACCAAGATTTGTCTCAACGTTGCTTCGAATTTTCAGATTTATCCAGTTATCTGATTTGCTTATGCTTTAATAATGTACTTACCAGATCTCCAGCTCCATATGTATACCTTAGTAATCATGACATACAAAAACGATTGTTAATTATAATAAAGTATTTTGGCTCAATTTCCAGTAATAAGACTATACAGCAGTAGTTAGGATGTAAGGTGGTACCATTCTCTGTGAAGCCCTAAACTACTAAAGAAAACGGAGAAAAATCTGTGGGAAACTTTCATGTGTTTTCGTTTTCTCTGGTGGAAGGGCTTAATAGAAAACGGGACCTCTTGGGTCCTAGGCTACTGTACCGTTTTTGTGTTTGTTTCAGGCAATTGAGTAAAATTGCGTTCATATTGTAGTTAACAAAAGCATATGTATATACATACGTATGTCATGACTTAGCATACATACGAATGAAACTTAAGCTTTAATAAAAAACAGTAATAAATCAAGAGTATGTAAGATAGATAAGGAAAAAATGGTTAGTGGCCACGTAAGTCATTTGATATGGGCATTTTGGTAAGCTTTATCTACCCCGCTTTTGAAACCATTTCTAATAACTTGACCAGTATCAAACTTTATTAAGATCGGTTAATTCATTCTTATAATCAAACTTTATAAAGACCGTTCTTATAGCCTTTGCACAAGAGCCTTTCCAATGTTCCAAGACGTTTAATATACGAGTTACATAATACGATAGTGTATACCCATTAGGTGTTCTCATATCTATTTTCTCTTTTTCAGGTATATCTAGTTATTGATGAAGTGGATTTTATGAGAAACAAGAGGGCGTGGAGAGTGGCAAGAGGATTACTGGAAAACCCTAGATAAGAAAAGTTAGGAGAAACAAGAGGACGTGGAAAGTGGCAAGAGGATTTGCTGGAAAACCCTGGATAAGAAAAATTAGGAGAAACAAGAGGACGTGGGGTGTGGCAAGAGGATTTGCTGGAAAACCTTGGGTAAGAAAAATTAGGAGAAACAAGAGGACGTGGGGAGTGGCAAGAGGATTACTGGAAAACCCAAGTAAAGAAAATTATGCAGCCGGTCATCCAGGGCAAGAGGACTTTTTGGTAAGAAAAATTCTGGAGAAACAAGAACTTTTGCAAGTTTATTTATTTTTTTTTTTTTAAGAAAAATTAGGAGAAACTGACGGGGATTTGCCCGGAATGGATTATGAAAACTCCTAGATATTTTTACAAGAGGACTGGGGAGGGCAAGAGGACTTTTGAAAACCTGGACTAAGAATTTCGGGAAACAAGAGGACGGGGATTTTATTACTGTAAAACCCTGATAAGAATTTTTATATAAACATAGGGAGTGGCAAAGAGGATTACTGGAGAAGTTTGAAAATTATGCAGCTTGTCATCCAGGGCAGTTTAGTTTTTTGGTTAAAAGTTTATACTAACTTTTGTAGATTTTATTTTTTTTTTTTGGATTTAAGAAATTTATTATGTAATATTTTTTACCAGAATTTTCACAATTTACCTGAGTTTTCCGGAAATAAAAATTTTATTGTCAGTTGTATTTTATATAAACATAGGCAGTAAAGGAGAAGTTTGCTAGATTAGCGATCACGTTTATTTAAGTTTATACACGTAAATTTTTGAAGAAATTTACATAATATAATTTACCAGAAAATTCACAATTTACCAGTTTTCTGGAAATCAGTTATTGTCGTCAACCAGTCTTCCATACTCACTACATCCTTGGTAATTTTATTTCTTCTGTACTGCTGCACGTCCCCTATATCAATGGTTGTATTCTCTTCTGTACTACATCGTTGGTAACTTTTCTTCTGCTCTGCTACACGTCCCCTACATTTATTGTATTCTCTTCTGTACTGCTGCACTTTCCTTACATCAGAAGTTCTCTTTTGTACTGCTACACGTTCCTGTATCAATGGTAACCTCTTCACTGCTGCACGCCCCCTCTATCACAGTGGTACCCGATCTCCTGGAGATAAAATGAATCAAAAGTGAGACTAAAAAACAAAACACGAGGAAAAAACTGCAAAAGATACATTACTACGCCTAACATATAATAGGCTAAGGTAAGCGTGTGCTTTTAAATTTTCATAAGCCCAACGAAATAGTTAAAAAAAAAAAAAAACTGCCGATTATTTTATCCCCTAGTTGAAAATCTCACATGGGGTCAAGTTATATAAAGTGCTATTATACATCATATTTCAATTAACAAGAAAATGCTGATGCAAAACTCTCACAATAGGTGAGGAAAAGCTCTGATCTCTCGGCTACTTTTTCTATTGAATCACATTGGAAAATAGCGAGATGCAGCAGGTAAGAAAACAAATAACCCAAGAAACTGCAGATGAAAATGGAAAGAACGACGAAAATAGAACACGCCAGAATACTGATGAACTGTAAGCAACTGTACTGATGAATGAGGTAAAGGAAGGAACAAAGTAGGATAAAAAGTGCAGTATAGTACAGAACACTGAAGAGGAAATGTACTGAAGAGCAGAAAAGAATGGCAAGAAAAAAAATGAAACTAAGCCACAACAAAAGGATGAGGCTGATTAAAATCATTCTCACGATACCATATCACCCAGAGAAGGGGAAATCGTGTATTAACTGCCCACCATAACTGCAAGCCACCATAGTTGCAAGAACATAGACATGGGATTCACAACGAATATAAAATCACTGACAAACGAAAATTAAAATTAAAAAGCAAGCCCATGGACCCGAGAGAATCAAGCCTGAATTTTACAGAGCTATAAGTAAAAGTGAAATGTTTGCCAAGACCGTGACAAGTAGGTGGACAGCACAAGATAGAAGCCGTGGAGAAATCATATATAATTACGACATCTAAAACGAGCTCACTAAAGCCTGGTGACCCAAGAGCCATTGCATTAACTAGTGTCATATATAAACTTCGTGAGCTTAAAAGGCCAATTGCTTAAAGAACGTATTAGAAAAAATAGAAGAAAAATAAGAATGTGACAAAAATCAAAATCAAAATATATTTCGATACTCACACAAAATAAAAGAAACTGATCGAATACTTGCCACCACCACCTTATCAGACATAGCAAAATTATGCAGTAAGCTGATAAGGAAAGAGTAAGGAGTCGCCGCCAATAGGTCAAACTCCATAATCCTATATATGAAAGGCTAAACTGCCTGCCCCTGCAGGGTAGATAGTGTTTTAATACAGAAGGCACCACTCAAGTGATGTGGAGAAGGAAAATCACTGACTAATTCTTTGCTAATATGTTACAAATGTAACAACAAAAGACAGAACAGCTATATATGAACTGAGGGTAGAAGAGTAACAGCATACCATTCTATACCACACAGATCCCTTTAATGCCATCCTATACCAAGCAATCCTTTTATACCACCATTCTATACCACGTAGACCCTTTTAGTTAAAGAATTCCTAGTTTCTTCGACAGCCGTGCCTACTTTTTAATGAATTACAGTATGAAGGCTTAGATGCAAGATGACAAGGATGAATCTTCAGGCCAAATAATTCACGACAATTAAAGAAAATGGCTTTAACCCACTGAAACTCCTTCCCAAGAATCGAAATCAAACGAGGTTATCATGTTCACTCTACTGAAGAAGGTAACTTGAAATGGAGTAAGGAAAGACACACCAGAAATACTCCTACCCTTCGTAAATATAAATCTCCAGTTCCTAACTTGGTATTTGGCTAATGAATTCGGCATTAAAGTTGATTTGCCACTCTGTTTGTAAAACAAGAACTTGGAATAACACACAGGCACTTCAAAGCCACAGCTAATGCTTTAGGTGGGAGATTTCGACGCAAAGGGGATTTCATTCTTGAATAAAAAAAGAAAAATGTTTATATCTTAATACCACCTCCCCTTTGGTTGTCAGTTATCCTGGATGATCCTAAATGATTTACCAAACTTTTTTTTAAGTCTGCAATATCATCGGATTAATGTCAGATTTCCCCTGTATAGAGTTAAGGCGTGTAATGAGTTCTTACTCTATTGTATTTTGTGAATTGTATGCTAACTTCCCTTTAGTGAAGGGAAATACCATTATTTTGATTTCAGTACGATACCAGCTACTTTCCAATCTAATACCGAAGTATCGGGTACCCATGACAAATTATCATATTCATTGTTGCATTCAAAATCAGTTATTGTGAGCGCTTTACAGGATAATTACCGCCTATAGAAAAGTTACTCGATATTTATGCCAAGATCAGGGCGACCGATTTATTAGTTATATAGCAACTTCCCCTATCTATGCCCTGTATGCCGAGCATTGTTTAGAGATAGAGCATTCTCGAGACAATCACATTGAACCAAGTCTGATATCCAGGCAGGTGAAATACCTTTTGGACTAAAGTGTTTTTACTTGTAACACATTCTTCCCTTTTCACCTAAGTGTATTTTAGGTATCAGTGTCACTGCCTTAGAATCGCTTACCATGGAGACTAAATTAAAGAAAGGCTTAAGCAAATACTCCTGTTACCATGGTGAAACAGTCAACAGGTATTCTCCTTCTCTCAAAGACTAATTTCCCTATCTCTGGATGTTATGAAAAGAAACAGTAAATTGTACATTGAAAAATACAGTAAATACTGTCTTGAAAATGTAATCTATTCCGTCTAGTACGTGTAAAAATTACAAGCTGCACTTTTGCAATACCATGACTAAATTCTTGAACCCTAGATGATGTATAGCATTTACCATGCTCACCCATTTATCTACCCCAAATTCAGCCATCTTTTAAGTAATGATTTAGAAAGAAATTGAACATTAGTGTTTTGAAGCTGTCTTAAAAGTACCATAGGAGTCGTTTGTGATTACTCTGGATGTAAGATAAATGCATCCAAGATTTTTGTTTGCTCGACATCTGATCCTGAACAAGTCTGAATCTATTAAGAAGTCCAGACTTTGTATCTAGGTATACATGGAGACAGATTGACATTTTACAGAAATTAAAAGAACTTTTTTTTTTTTTTTTTAGATCAGGTATGTCATTGGCTGATTAAGTCTTTAATTTCCAAGAGGAGATCTTATTTTTCTGAGCTTCGATTTTGGTACAATGTTTTGTTACGTATCTCTCAAAACTTCAGGTTTCTAATTAACATGATTATGATTAGAACTGCTCTAATAATCAGCGTTAGCGTCATCCAATAATCATTGCTATTAGTATGCCTACGATTTTAATAAAAACTGCAGGGGAATATAAAGCACAGACTAAGTAAACTATGAAAATGTTTCAAGATTTCTGAAGAACTACACCAAATGACAACCACATATCTTTCACTGATAAATTGTACATTTCGTGCATTGAGACAGATTTTGCTTGCTCAGTCTTGCTTCATGCCAGCACAGAACTTTACAGAGTTACAGTTTCCTGAAATGTACGATACTGGCACTGATATTTAAAGGACTTTGTAATTTTGTGAGATTTGAACCCAGCGCTGGGGCTCGGGGGCTACCCCCTTTCTTAGGGTTTCTACCCAAACTAAGTTAAAGAGCTAGCCAGACAGGCCTCTATCTTATTAGATCCTTGACGATAAGAGCCCTAATTACACTATTCTTCTATACCCGAATTATTATTACATCTCTCACCCTAAAATCACCGAAAATAGCAACATTCAAACCATCTCACTCCCAGAGAATAGCAGTTTAGCCTAATTAACCTGACACCAGTTTTATTCCCCCTGGCCCTTATACTTCAATTCTAAGGTTTTAAGTTAAACTAGTAGGCCTGTAAGTGCCGAAAATCTGTGGACTTTACGTTAGAGCCACGTACAGCGATAGTGCTCATGGAATTGATTGTGGTAGTTGAATTTATGGAACTATTACTGCTTGCAGTGGTAAACCATAATTTACATTATGTGACATTCAGTGGTGCTCATTTAACATAGTGCTGGAACAATGGCTGTGCTGCTATCTTTGCAATAGTCGTAGTTAGTCGATTCTGTCAAGTGCGTTAAGGTAATACCTTCAGATTAAAGATTTTCATCATCCCTTCCTAGAGGGGCTTAAGAATTTCACCTTGCTGAAATGACAGGTACAGTATCCATCTACTTTATCTTCGTGTGAACTTTGGTCACAAATCCATTCCAGACCATTACAGTATATATATATATATGTATATATATATATATATATATATTATTTCAATGAATAACCTCAATTCTGATGTGAAAGAAGCCGAAATGAAGTGATATGCTTTCAGAATTCTATCAGACTATACAAGCTTCAATCAGTACCCTGTCTTACGTTCAGGTTTGCATGAAACTCATCTCCCTGACTGCTTTGTGTAAGTGATACTTGATATATCGCATGATAACATTTTTCTTTTCCAGAAACCATACAAAACTCTACGTTCCTAACAATGACTTTTATGCTGCATTTGATTCTTAATGCTATAATTGATATAAGATACATGATATTCAAACCTGTGCACTTGGTGTCTTCCACACCACCCAAGCACTAGAATAAGTGCATGAAGTGATTAATATTCCTAGATTCTACAACATTTTGTCAAGACCAAAGTAGTCCTCTCACGATTTTTATAGTCATGATACCGATGGATCTACAGTCTGCATACAGTGCTTTATTTCAGCAAGATAAACACAAGACAACCAAGCACTGTACTGTATACTAAGCTAGTTACAATAAATGTGCTGATTTAATCATTCTTCCCATTCTAGGAACCTCACAACCAAGTAGTACACAACTCCCAGTTTCACAAAAACCATGTGCCTCCTAATTTACTTTGTATCATTCTACAACCCCACAGAAAATACCTAGCGTTCAAGCCATGTTACCACCTGTCCACAAAGATTCAAGAATTTACTACTTTACCCAAATCCAACATGACATACGAGTAAGTAGAGTCTGGTCATAAACTAGAACAGTTTTCGTTAATGTCCACCTTATATTATCACTATTTTAAGCCATGCATGCAATGTATACAGCTTTTCAAATATGAAACAAGCTATGTTGTCAATAAGGTATCCTGCTGATTAAGTACAAGGTATGGCTGGAGTACTTGACCTGGGCACTAATTTTAAATCATACTTTTCTGCCCTGATGAAATGTGGTGGTTATTATATTCGCTCTCGCTTTATTTGCAATACTCCAGTTATGTTCTATTTCTGTTGGTCATAAAATTCTGGTCTACTATATAAAAATCAATTTACCTCTGCCAACGACTTATCTCCGAGACCCTGTGCAGTATTTTAATTTCGGTAGGTTTCAAAAAGATCCTGACAATTTGGTAGAACTTAAGGATACATTGTGTAGAACAGGGGCTGGCCAGTCCCCAGTAGTTTTCCTTATTACATACTTGTCAACTTTCAATGATTCAGAGCTTTATAAGTCACCAGTTTTATGGACTGCACAGTAGATAAATTTCTTCATGCCTTTATCTGATAACATCGTCTCAGAAGGGAGAATCTTAACTTTGGTGATTTTTGAAAAAGAATTTTAACTTAATAGTCAAGTGGTCCACAGTTTTACGTTAAAACTCATTAAAATATTTCATTAGTTACGCACAACACTGTGTAACGGGTCATGTACACTTTTTCCAATTGTCACTGCAAATTGAGAGAACCTTGCAAATATTTTATATGGACATGTGCACATTATTGGCTGTAAGGTCCAATTCTGAAACGGCTTCCAATAAACACTATCACAAGCTAAGCTACAACCCTAGATGGAAAAGCAACACACCTCAAGCATGAGGGCCCCAACACGGAAAGCTGTCCAGCGAACGGGAAATTGAGTGGTAATTAATAAACAATGAAGAAATATAGAGAAATCACAGGAATTTATGCATTCCGTTACTGACAAAGATCGAAATAAACAACCAGGCAATTTTATGTTATTTTTATTAATCCATACGGACAGCCAAGAGAATAATCAAAATGTTTGCAGGCCACGAAACAAAACACGAACTAGAGTCAACTTAAGCTCCAACATTGACTGCCAAGTTGCAGATCCCTGAGCACGAAATTGCAACTAAGGTGTTAAGGAGTTTGCACAAGATTTTCCTTCTTAGCCAGCGACATACAGGCAGTCCCCACCACTTCAGATTCTGTAACACAAATTCACGATTTTAATACAACTTGAAATTAGGAGACAAAAAAATTTGTAACAATTGTAAACTGAAGTGATCAAGTCTGCTAAGTTCCATAACATTCCGAGTCCCCCTTAAACACCCCGACACTTTCGGGTTACGTTATTATTGATATAATTTAAACCAGACGACTGAGCTAAAATCAGCGAGAGCCTCATCAAACATATTGATAGAAATTAGAACTGATTTTTTGTAACTGGTAGGAAAAATTGGGATGGTCGTGGTAACACTAGTAAAGAAAGAGGCATTGTATGCATTCATGCGAACGAGCGCATGCGTGTAAAACAGTAAAGTTATGAAGAAGCACGAACAAAAATGTCGTAACAAGTAAATCTTGGCGAAACGGCAGCTATACGGAAATTGTGCATAGGCATACAGGTCAAACTGCAAAATGGTAGCTGGGACAAATGAACCAAATGAAAATGTTTAAAGAATGTTTAAAAAGTTAAAAAAAACCTAATGCATTCCTAGCATATCACAGACGAAACGCAAAACAAGGGAAGGTAAACAGAAAAACGTAGCGGAATCCAGAACAACAATGGGCAGCTGATGAGAACAGTCGTATCAGGTTTTAGCAGAGGAGGAGGAGGAGGAGGAGGAGGAGGAGGAGGAGGAGGAGGAGGAGGAGGAGGAAACAAATGTTCCAGACAGCAGTGGGTCAGAAAAAGTGGGAAAGGTGTGGTAGGGGCAGAGGATAAGGTTATCAGGGAGAAGGACAAACAAATTGACGATAACGGAATAAGCTGGAAGCATTATACAAAGACCCAGTGATGATTAAGATCTAAAATCCAATTAGAATTTATGTAAACTTCATGATAACTGACACTACAATAGCCTTACAATGTCCACTATAACATTTAATAGTTTCAAGTCCAAATAAGTAGGGATGGCAAAAAAGTTGAGAATCAGGAAGTGTCCAAATATAAAACACAATGAAATAAACCCTCTATCAGAAATACGAAGCACGCAACACATTCCTTGATACGGGTAGTAAAGTGAATGGCAGAAATCCTCACATACCAAAGCCGAATTCGTAATTTTTACACTAGCAGCTTTCTTGGTTGAACTGATAATGATTCCGACTGCTACTTTCAAAACTAATTTGTCTTTCCTTAATGTTTATGAATTACTACCACTGAATGATGGATATTCTAACTGGGGCCAGTAATAGCATACTAGTTTTTGAAGTCTAGGACATACAAGGAGCCTCGTACAATAATTTCTAGACATGGAAAAGTTTCGTTCCATTCTTAAACAACTAATTCTGCAATAAATTACCCAACGTTACTTTGTTCTCGGCCACAAAACCTCAACGTTCCTAGGTCCTGAATTTCGAATTTTCATCATGCTATCAAATATAAATCCATTCTAAAAAATGTTGAATAATAATGAATGCTTACGGGTACTTGAAAGTTTGAGCGTCGTCAATACCCGGTGGCCAGTCTGAGCTTCAGGGAAGGTGAGCAATATCCTTAGGGTTGGGGCTACCACCTCTCGCATTACCCAGTATTACTTATGACGGCAAGGATACACTAATCAAATAATTATAAAATACAGTAAACTTCCCTTCTACTGTATATTGCGTTGCTGTTACATTTACCGCTGACATAAAAGTAAAGGTTCAAAGCACCATTGCAAAATCAGGACTGGAAACTAGATAAAAAACCGGTTACTCAGAACTGGAATCCCCTAAAAAACAGTCTTACTTCCGATTATACAAATCTGTAAGTATCCCTAGATAACTAAATGTGGATAATCCTCTATGCACCAAAATTGATATTGAAGACGGCATCCGAGTGCTTACCTTCAACCGTTGCAAAGATCACAGTCCAGACACTAACCACACCCACCAATGGCTCTCACTCTACTAAACTCTCCGGCTTCAAAGAATTTCTCTTGACCGGCCGGTCAGAGATCTCCTACCACCCCAACCCCCTCTTCGAGAAGGAGGAAAAAATGTACTAGGTTTTCTCATTGGCTAAATTTTGTATTGCATTCTCCTATTGGCTAGAAAGCAGAACGACTTCCCCACGCTAATATTCTCTTAAGGATCACCACCACCCACAAACAATTAATATATCAATTGGTTAAAGACTGTACGACTGAATGAAAACTAAACTTGATGCAACGCATTAAAGACACATCTAAAGTATGATGAAATGAATTCGGAAGAAAATGAAGGACAGCAAAGGAAGGCAGCACATTCTTCCTCAAAGCGAGACGTATTTTCCGGAACCCCAAAACTCAATATGTGTTTCTATTCTCATGAATATAAGGCGAATTAAACTGATTTAATAGCTAATCGTTTTTCAGGCTGGTGTGAATGAATGTTCGATTTCTGTTCGTCAACTTGAAATGGCAAGTGTGGTAGATGGGTATAAACACCGCTTCCTAATTATGGCTTAAAGGTATTTTCTGCATAAGTAGTTAGTCTCATTACCAATAAAAACTATGTGCTATGTATTACTGAATCAAGTTCGACAATTCATTACTTATAATTACTTTATACATGGTCCTTTTTGCTATATAATGCAGTATCGGCAACAATATCTAGGCTATCAGCCTATCTTGTATTTGGCGTAAATAGCTTTACTTACCACTGGTAAACTCCCATTTGTGATCGCTCAGCAGGGGCAACTTTGAAAAAATCTGAGCAAATATCATTGTACTTAATTTCAATAAGAAAGGCTGGTGACAAAAACTATAAAAAAAAAAAAAATTGACATACTGATGAGGAATCGTTATAAATTTTGAGTTACAGAAACTGTTACAGCTGCTGACGACACGTTTTGTTGGAATATAACTCTCTAGTCAGGAATCCCTGCTGTCTTTATAATTCTGAGACAATTAATCTCATGCACGCTCATATTTTTCGTGCTATTTTATTACAAAAATGCAAGCATAAAATTATAATAACCTGGAGTTATTTTTAATGCCAATGGTATCAGCCTCATATATTTTCACATAGTCCTATAGTTTATACATACTAGTTTTAATGTTAATATACAGTATTATAATTGTATTTCCTACTCTTAACATAAGGCTTGAGGGACAATTATCTATGTACTTGTACGCGTATGTGCTGAGCTTTTATGCACATCAAATTCAGAATTATCACTATTTACATTTCTTATGCCGTCATAATTATAGTCTAACTATTCTAACATGATGACAAATTCGTACACTAACACCAACGCGCAATAAGGCCACATAATTTCAGAAATTTCAAGATTTCCAGCAAATGCAGACAACACCGAGCAAAACGGCATAAATAAAGTGATATAACTTTCGTCACAGCCCGAGAATTAGGGTTTGTCTGTGTCTGTCCTTGATCTATTTGCTGTGGGCGCTAGTCTCAGGATGCCACGGGCGCGTTTTCTGTTGAGACTACCCATCTGATGCAATGAAAACGGTACGGCGTCATCCTTGTCTTCCTTTTGTGTGCCCCTCTCTCTTGTTGCCAGACCAGTTGCTTGTGCTTCCATAAACATGCCCTAGTACCTTCGAATTTCTCGAGGAATGCCCGTAGAAGGTGCTGAGGAAGGTTGAGAACTCGAGTTGCCTTGCATTCTTGTTATAGCTTGGGATAATACTCAAGGTTTAGTTTAACCTCAGGACAAACTTTCAAGAAAATCAATTTTGAGATGAGGTGCCAGTCTGAAAAAAATGCAAAAGCTGAAGTTATGATTAAGTGAATATACAGTATATACAGGGATACATAATTAAATAAGGATTTTTGTAGTCAGGTACTTCATAATTTAGACATTAATATTAAAACATATAAGTACATCTAAATTACAATGTATTATTACAAAAAATGAGTTTATAAATACATTAACACATCCTAAAAGTAGCATATAATTTTATAAGTATGATGATTTATTGTAAATTTAAAACCACGAATACAAATTTAATTTTCATTTAGTTTAAAAAAATGGCATTATATTTACATAATTGGATATTCATTAAACTGATAAAATGCAAAAGTCAAAAGATTGTACATTCATTGATAAATCAAATTAATTATCTGAGAAAATCACGTCTGAGTTGAAAAGTTGGTGATCATTTAATGTTTCACGGTTTAATAATCCGTCATTATTACCAATAAATTCTTAACAAGCTATAAAATTATTAAATGCATTGGGTTCGTTTTCATTTAATTTGATTTAGCGTAATTTCTTTGCCAACGTCACATTACGGTGTCGCTCTTTTGTTCCTGTCGAAATACCTCGTTTTCTGTCATGTCTCAAAGCTACAACTGATATTTAGCAAGCGCATTCTTCACTGGTGTTCTATATCATTATCATATCTTATATTGAATATATATGAGTAATTCATATTAATCTTAACATTAGTAAATGCAGCATATACTTTCTGGACGAAGTTAATGTTACTGAATCAATAGTTAAAAGTGATCGAAAAAACGGAGCCAGCTTCACTTTAACAGAAAACTTAAATTTTATGGGTGACTATTCTAGTAGGTAGTTATATATGAATTTTGGAGCAAATTTAAATTTGCAACAAAGACGAGAATATACTGAATAATCGGGTAAATGGACCTTGAAATGCAATAAAAATGATTCATGGCTAAATATTACATCCAAATATTCCATTCAGAGGACGGAAATAAGGAGAATAATTACTAAATAGATTAACTTGGTAGATTTGAAAGGACCATGAAAAAACTTTTCAAAATTATTTTTTCTTCTTCTGTTAGGCACTTATTGTTAGAAATTATATGAAAAAAAGAGAGAGAGAGAGAGAGAGAGAGAGAGAGAGAGAGAGAGAGAGAGAGAGAGAGAGAGAGAGAGAGAGAGAGAGAGAGAGAGAGAGAGAGAGAGAGTTACCAAGAACAAAATCTAGAAAGCGATTACCTAGCGTTTCTAACAACAAAGTGTTCGAATCCCCAGACTGTTGGCACCACTTATCAGCCCTGTGACTAAAGGGGCAAGAGGATATAAGAAGAAAGCAAGAGGAAACTAATAGGTTCCTTAATGAATACTTGAAAGGCTTTGTCATAAGCTGTAGCTGCATATGGAGGAACCCTTCCCCCCTAAAAAATGGAGGACTAAATTCAATTTCGAGATTCTTAGGAAATCGGACGAGAGCACCCATCTCGCATGAGAGATAACTGACGGACTGATAAATTTATACCATACATGACTTTTCAAGAAATGATGTTCCTTATGATAAAAGCTTTAAGCCGTATCACACAAGCCCATAGTTCACCCACTCAGGAAAATGAAATCCTATTTTAAGAACAACATTGTATCTTATGAGGACCCATTTTTTCCAGTGATTTATAAATACCACTGAATTTAAATGCAACTTCCCCTTGCGAACTCTAGAAGGAATCTGGTCAGCTGGATGAAAGAAGGAATAAAATAAACGAGAAAAACGAATGAACGATTTCACGCTCCAAACACAGAATGGGTCTACAAATTCAGTGAAAATAACAAAGAAGTAAAAAATGCGCCGAAGTTTCTTCGGCACAATCGAGTTTCTATACAGCCACTACAGCGTATAATCAAGGCCGCCGAAAATAGATTAATCTTTCGGTGGTCTCGGTATAATGCTGTATGAGCCGTGGTCCATGAAACTTTAAACACAGCCGGGTGGTGGCCTGTCCTACATCGTTACCAGAAGCACCATTATGGCTAAATTTAACCCTAAATAAAATACAAACTACTAAGGGTAGTGTCTGCTGCAATCTGGTATGTTTAATGATTAGAGGGTGGATGATCAACATACCAATTTGCAGCCCTCTAGCCTCAGCAGTTTTTAAGATCTGAGGGTGGACAGAAAAAGTGCGGACGGACAGACAAAGCCAGCGCAATAGTTTTATTTTACAGAAAACTAAAATCTGAATGTCAACAACCTAACAGCGATAGAATTCCTGGACCGAGAAATATAGGACATGCAGAGCCCTTTGAAGGACACCATTCCTACAAGAGCAATAAAGATACCAAGAGAGTTTGTGGGGTATTTCCGTAAGGATCCCGAAGGACAGTCCCCAAGGACCATTTCCCCGAGAAGTTGGGAGTAATTAACATCCTATCCTTTCTGATGCTATGTGTTGTTAATTGGCTGGAGGATCTTCTTCTCCTTCTCTTCTTCTTCTTCTTCTTCTTCTTCTTCTTCTTCTTCTTCTTCTTCTTCTTCTTCTTCTTCTTCTTCTTCAAAGAAAATGGGGGTTTATTGAAATTTAAGCCCTTTCATGATAATGAAATTTCCTAACTCATAGCAGCAGCAGTAAGAGTAGTAATAGTAACAGTAATAGTAACAGCAATAAAGGAAAAACAGCAGCATTGCGCAGATGTTAGGATGTTAGCAGTAGATATTTGCAGTAAATGAACAATATTTTGATAAAATGTCGTCAATAGCACCATCAGCAACTACGTAGCCGGTAGTAAGGATATATGGGCTGAGCGATGGAATAGTAATAGTAATTGTAATTAATTTGTAAAGTAGCAATGTTATTAATAGCAACAGTCTTTGAGCAGGCGCTATTTACGTCCTTAAGAACAACAATAGTAGGAAAGTGAGTTCTTACTACAATATTATGACTAAACTCATTAGTATAGATAACCTTACACTGCAAAACCTCCGTAAGGGTGGTAGTGCCTTCAGTGCACCTCATGGGGTGCACTGTAGGCATTACTAAAGGTTCTTTAAAGCGTCCTTGGCCCCTAGCTGCAACCCCTTTCATTCCTTTTACTGTACCTCCATTCATATAATCTTTCTTCCATCTTACTATCCACCTTCTTTAACAGTTATTTCATAGTGCAACTGGGAGGTTTTTCTCCTGTTACACCTTTGAAGTCCTCTACTCTCAGTTTCCCTTTCAGCGCTGAATGGCCTCATAGGTCCCAGTGCTGGGTCTTTGGCCTAAATAATATATATTCCATTCCATTCCTACGCTGCAAAACGACTGGTACCTTTTGCAATAATAAATTTTTCATAACGTCAAAAATCTTGTTTTAAATACTAAACAAGCTTTCGTGCCTAACAAAAGCGCTACAGAAGAAACGTTGGCACCATAGAATCTTTTGGAATCAGGTTGCTAGCCATATGCCCATCTTCACCCTGGCTGCGACCTACCACAGTCGACTTGCTGTCGAGTACATAATTCACAGCTCAGGCCAACAAAGAAACAACGGATTTCTTGAACCGTTTCTCCCTGATGAGATCGATCTCGAGGTCTCTTGCTGGTGAGGTCAGGTGTGGATGATATAATTATATGCTTATACAAACTTTAATATGCTGGTGTTTAAAATGAGCTTTGAATGAGAAGCATGAAGTCATCATTCTGATAACAGATGCTTATAGAGATCAAATAATAATTATATGAAGCTTCTGACACTAGGCATTATTCTAAACATCTGTTCCATTTTTAATAGCTCCTAATGTTTCTCATACTCTATTTGACATGTATCTTATTCGTGATGCTGAAGTAGAGACTTAAGATTAATTAATACAGTCATAAATTCAAAGCTAAGGACCTGTTTATCATTAGGGGAACTACGATTCATAAGTAATAAGATCCCATTTCATAATCCTTTTGAGTAACATCTTGAATATTACTCATAGCCTAATGGTTGGAAGGGGGTTGGGGGTGGGGAAGGGAAGGCTATGACTACACCCGTAAGGACACCTCTTCCCACATTACATGGCTTTGATATTGTGTTTCCTCGATTAACCAAACTTCGGATTTCTCTTTCTTCTGTTTTTCCAGATACTTATAACCTTCCTTTCCGTAGGAGGCGGGTTCATTCCCTCTTCCACTTTCCCTGTTTCTTTGTTTTATTTGTCCTGGGCTACAAAAAAGTATGAGGCTGCAAGTCCCATTGGAAACTGCTCTTTAAAATAACAAATGAAAAAATTTTGTAACCTACAAAAAAGGATACAAAAAAGATGTAATGGTTAGGTTAACGGACATAAGTCTTCACTAAAACTCCACAGAAAATAGAAAAGTCTTACTAATAATAAAAAAAGGAGAGGAAGGATAGGCAACAAAAAATAAAGTAAAGAAAACAATAAAAATTCGTGAGTAATGATTCCTGGCATATTCTAGTTTTTTTCCCCCAATCTCTGTAGGGGAGAGAGGCTTGATTTGCATCGCGTTGTCTGGGAAAAGTATTAGCATAAACATGAGAGAGAGAGAGAGAGAGAGAGAGAGAGAGAGAGAGAGAGAGAGAGAGAGAGAGATAATTCGTAAAAGACTGACAGAGGGGAAATAAAATATGAGAACGAAGAAAAAAATAAACACCACATTTTCAAGTAAGGAGGTCGCCCAATTCTTCAATATATCCGCTCGCATGTTTGCCTAGCCAAAAACAAACGCCAGTATCCCCTCACAGAGAGAGAGAGAGAGAGAGAGAGAGAGAGAGAGAAGGGAAAATAAAGCTGAAAGGGACTGATGAAAAGGGTTTCTGTCTCTCTCTCTCTCTCACCATGCCCCTGAGGCGATGGTCGCCGCATCAAGATAAGAAGAAGAAGAAGAAGAAGAAGAAGAAGAAGAAGAAGAAGAAGAAGAAGAAGAGTCCCAAGAACCAGCCAGAGGGACCCTCCTCCTCCTCCTCATCACATCTTTTGAACAAGTTTTTCTTTGTACGTTTGCGAGTTGGAGGTAGCAGGCGCCACCAGACGGTGTATCTGTTGGTACAAATTGCCAGATAAAAGTGTTAATAGAAAGATCGATCAGAGAAGAAGAAGAAGAAAGAAGAAGAAGAGGAAGAAGAAGAAGAAGAGGAAGAAGAAGAAGAGGAGGAAGAAGGTCTTCGGTGAGTGGAAGGGGCAGTTGACACAAACAGGTCAAGAGATAGATCGATATTTAGGATGACTGGAAGTTGGTAGATATATAGGATGGTGATGATGATGATGATGAGACGATAGTTCTATAGATGATGCACAGGAAGTGGAAGGTGATAATCACATAATTATAATTATATAATTCAATTTGAGCCGATTATATAACTAGCAAAGGAAGTGGAAGATGGTAATCACATAATTAAAATTATACGATTAAATCTTGGTAAATTATATAATTGATGTATGGGAAGTCGAAGGTGATCATCACACAATTATAATTATA